>NC_084742.1:38874088-38941588 GCF_033978785.1 Entelurus aequoreus | reverse complement strand
CCTCCATCTCCATGTCCTCCTCCTCTATATCATCGCCCCCGTTTGGCTTATGGCATGGCGTACGGTTGCAAGGTTGGCTTTCTGGGGGTTTGATGCCCTCGCACTCGTCATCAGGGAGCTCGGCGACCGTCTGGGAGAAGGACAGCAAGACCTGACACTTGACGGCGCGGCGTCGAATGCCGACACCGCACGTCCTGCTGCATGGCTGCCATGGAGCTGGGATGAAGCTGAGGATTAGACAAATGTGTCCATTTAATATCACATTGGTAGATTGGTTTTTATACTTAAAAAATGTCCTAAAACACAGTTGGCCTGATCTACTAATATCCAAATACCTTGCTCTAATCTATGAAATAGCGTGTACTATTAGTGTGTGTTGTGTGTGTGATCTACTAAGACTGCGTGTGTTAAATTGAACAGTGAAAGTGGTGCAGAACGCCTTATTTAAATGATTTTGCGTGTACTAGTGTTGTATGGTATACTATACGATATTAGTATAGTACCGCGATACTAATGAATCATATTTGGTACTATACCGCCTCTGAAAAATACCGCTCCCCCATCCTCCCGCGCCCCCATCGTCGTCACGTCGTGTCATTGCTGGTTTACGAGTAGAGGAGCATGTTCGGCAGTGCACAATCACAGAGTACTTACAAACAGACACAGTGTGCAGACAGAAAAGGGGGAACGGACGCATTTTGGCTTAAAAACTAAAGATAAAGGTGAAGTTATAACATTGAAACGCCCTCAGGAAGAGGTGCTTTAAGACATGGCTAGCTAGCTAGCGGCTAACGTCAAACCCCAATCGGCAGTGTTTTAGCTACTTCCAAATCACTAATCCTCGTCTCCATGGCGACAAATAAAGTAAGTTTCTTACAAGTATCATCCCTGCAGGACGAGGAATAGCTAAACATGCTTCACTACACACCGTACCTCACCGGCGTCACAATGTAAACAAACGCCATTGGTGGATCTACACCTGACATCCACTGTAATGATACCAAGTACAGTAGCGTATCTAGTCGATACTACTATGATTACGTCTATTTTTTGGCATCACAACATCTTCTTGTTTATAAATTAAAGAAATATGTCCCTGGACACATGAGGACTTTGAATATGACCAATGTATGATCCTGTAACGACTTGGTATCGGATTGATACCCAAATGTGTGGTACCATCCAAAACTAATGTAAAGTATCCAAACAGAAGAATAAGTGATTATTACATTTTAACAGACGTGTAGATAGAACTCGCAGATATCAACAGTAAATGAAGAAGTAAATTAATAATTCATTTTCTACCACTTTTCCTTCATAATTTTGACAAAATAATAGGATAATAAATGACACAATATGTTACTGCATAAGTCAGCAGATTCAATTAGGATCCTTTGTTTGTTTACTTACTAATAAAAGACAAGTTGTCTTGTATGTTCACTATTTTATTTAAGGACAAACTTGCAATAAGAAACATGTTTAATGTACCTTAAGATTTTTTGTTAAAATAAAGCCGATAATGCAATTTTTTGTGGTCCCCTTTATTTAGAAAAGTACCGAAAAGTATCGAAATCATTTTGGTACTGGTACCAAAATATTGGTATCGGGACAACACTATCGTGTACTATACGGGGCATCACCACCGAAACACTCATTACACTCATTTACTATACATCCATGTTATCAAGCTCCTACCTGTGGCGTTTTGCTATGTTTTCAAACATACAGCAGACTTTTTATTGGGCATTTTAGAAGTAGTCGTGCAGTGCATCCATATTGACACCACTTTTTAGTTTTTCTTTTGTTTTAACCACTGAAGGTGCATGGGAGGGAGGCTACACAACTTCCAGAAGTGTTTGTCATATAGGATTTATGTTAGTAATATATATTCTATGTGAAAAAACGAACGTCACTAAAAAAAAAATATGAATTTGTTTTTTTCAGTTCCTTGAGTTATCAAGCAGCTATGAAATTATAAAATGATGTTGCTGAATAGACAATGTGTCTAATATTGTTTACTTCTGACGGTTCAAAAATGTTGAAGCCTACATGTAGGACGGAGGATTACCTGTCTTTGCAGAGCGAGCACTCCTCTCTCACAACCGTGTGTTGAACTGTCAGTTTGTGTGTCCTTTTTTAAACGTGCTACATAAAAAAATGCAAAATAGTGCTCCCAAATCAGTGATGAGTGTTGATAAATCACATTGTGGTTGCAAATATATAACATATGTGCATCTTCGCCTCAGAGTATTGTGTGGGTTTTGATGATCAGCATATATTTTGCATATTAAGACAGACGTAAAATGGATTGCACACCTTATTCTGCTCACTTTACTAACCCAATCTACTTTGCACATGTTTAGTAGATCAGCTTTGCGTGTGCTATCAAGTTTGCACGTGTTTTAGTACATGCAAACCTTTAGTAAATCAGGCCCAATGTTTACAGACAATAAATATTTTAAGATATCATTGTGCAGACTAAATAATACTGTTTACATTATTTATATGAGAAGGAAATGGGACAAGAAGATCCCTGTCTTTTAGACTTAAATTAAGACATGAATATTGTTTGAATTCAGTTTGTCTTGCGCTCCGTTAATGGAACAGCTGTGACACATTAGAATTGGTGGGTTTAGAAAAAAAAGCACTTTCATGTGCGAAAAAAAAGAGGAAATGCTTGTAGATCATGGGCGTCCGTCAAGGACTTTTCAACAGCTCAGGGAAAGTAGAAATATTCCAATCTTGCTCGAAGACTTCCTGCGATATAAAAAGTGTCAGATTAACATAAAACTCTTGGAAGGAAATTATTCTTTTTTGGACAAATGTCTTTTCAAGATGATGAATTAATGATGACCTGCAAAAATAAGCAACGTTGGCCCCTTAGCAAGGTTGTCTTTTGTGCACAAGAGATGTTTACGACTTTCCTCCGAGGAAATTTGATTTAGTGCCGTTTTTGGATCGCGCGCTCAGCCAAAAACATGACTAGTCTCCATTTCTGGTTCTTCTGTTTTTATGTAGCTTTTACACGCTTTCTCAAACCAGAGATGAGGCAAAGTCGCAGATGTTTAAAACTGGCAAACACGCTCACTAATGCGAGTCATGCAAGCGCGCCGGGCCGCTCTCCAAAAGGACAGTTTTTTAATATTAGTCAGTGGACATGTGAGACATCTGGAGCAGCTGCGGGTGTGCTGAGACAATGCCGGTTGCTCGTGACAAAAGATGAGGACACTTTTTATTTGGTACCTTATGTGACCTCGCATACATCATATTTATGACAAGGCAGGTGCTCAACATCAACATCAAAACATCAAACTCACGGACAAGATGAACTGTTAGAGCCATTTCGGACATACAGTCGTGGTCAAAAGTTGACATACACTTGTAAAGAACATAATGTCATGGCTGTCTTGAGTTTCCAATCATTTCTACAACTCTTATTTTTTTGTGATAGAGTGATTAGAGCACATACTTGTTGGTCACAAGAAACATTCATGAAGTTTGGTTATTTTATGAATTTATTATGGGTCTACTGAAAATGCGACCTAATCGGCTGGGTCAAAAGTATACATACATCAATGTTAATATTTGGTTGCATGTCCCTTGGCAAGTTTCACTGCAATAAGGCGCTTTTGGTAGCCATCCACAAGCTTCTGGCAAGCTTGTGGTTGAGTTTTTGACCACTCCTCTTGACAAAATATGGTGCAGTTCAGCTAAATTTGTTGGTTTTCTGACATGGACTTTTTTCTTCAGCCTTGTCCACACGTTTAAGTCAGGACTTTGGGAAGGCCATTCTAAAACCTTAATCCTAGCCTGATTTAGCCATTCCTTTAAAATTTTTGACATGTATTTGGGGTCATTGTCCTGTTGGAACACCCAACTGCGCCCAAGACCCAACCTCCGGGCTGATGATTTTAGGTTGTCCTGAAGAATTTGGAGGTAATCCTCCTTTTTCATTGTCCCATTTACTCTCTGCTCTGGGCCTGTTTTGCTGCCAATGGAACTGGTGCTTTACAGAGAGTAAATGGGACAATGAAAAAGGAGGATTACCTCAAAATTCTTTAGGGCAACCTAAAATCTTTAGCCCGGAGGTTGGGTCTTCCAACAGGACAGTGACCCCAAACACACGTCAAAAATGTCAAAGGAATGGCTAAATCAGGCTAGAATTTAAGGTTTTAGAATGGTCTTCCCAAAGTCCTGACTTAAACGTGTGGACAATGCTGAAGAAACAAGTCCATGTCAGAAAACCAACAAATTTAGCTGAACTGCACCAATTTTGTCAAGAGGAGTGGTCAAAAATTAAACCAGAAGCTTGTGGATGGCTACCAAAAGCGCCTTATTGCAGTGAAACTTGCCAAGGGACATGCAACCAAATATTAACATTGCTGTATGTATACTTTTGATCCAGCAGATTTGGTCACATTTTCAGTAGACCCATAATAAATTCATAAAAGAACCAAACTTCAGGAATGTTTTTTTGACCAACAAGTATGTGCTCCAATCACTCTGTCACAAAAAAATAAGAGTTGTTGAAATTATTGGAAACTCAAGACAGCCATGACATTATGTTCTTTACAAGTGTACGTAAACTTTTGACCACAACTGTAATTACACATATTTTTTATGTTCCCATATCATGCTTTGTTTAAAGTAAATTTATTTATACAGTACTAGCTTAAATGACTGTATATTTGGTATTTTGCTATATTATTGGTAAATAAATAAAAATATTGTCGTCCACTTCCTATCAATGTAGTTGTGCTCTATTAGTTTGCTCTGTATAGACTGGGTGTTGTAAAGTGCAAGTAACTGTCGTAAATTGTCAGCAACAGCTGTAAATGTGACTGTTTTGTTTTGAAAGGTCGAACAGGGCATGGAGCAGCAACTTTTTTGACTGTGTTTAAACGTGTTAAACATACCGTATGCACATTTGACTCAAGACGTGTTTGTACTAACGTCATCTGTATTATGTTTTTCTATTCTTGTTAACGTTCGTCAGGAAGAAAAAAGTGAAAATAAACCCTGTCATTTTTTTATACTTTGGATCGGCGTCAGCCTGTTGTTATTGTGTGACACAGGAACAGCTGATCAAAAGAAAACCACATGTCTGAAACTGTATGCCCTACCGAGGAAACGGCAAAGGAAGTTTAGTTGCCGTTACATGAACAATGAACATACTGATTTCCATTTTTGCATCTGCTCATGAAATTCTGCGCACAAAAGGGTGAAAAGTTGTCAAAATATGCAGCCCGACTGTGTTGCCTGTGTTATTCTTTTTCTGACGAAGACACCACAATGTAGCACGGTTGTAACGACCTATGACTGGGAATTTCTCACACAGCTCAATGTGCTCTATGTCAGTGGTTTTGACTTTTTTCCACCAAATACCTCTTCAGAAGACACTTGGTCCTCCAAGTACCACCATAATGATTAACGGTAAAATACAGTAGCGTATTAGGCGTTAGTATTCATAAAAAACAAGGCAGAGGTTTTATTTAACAAGTATATTTAATATTTTTGGCCACTGTAACTTTACACATAGTATGAACAGAAACACTGGATTAGGGTTGTACAGTATAATACCGCGATACTAATGAATCCTATTCGGTACTATTCCGCGTCTGAAAAGTCAAGTATCGGTCCGCCAAGTACAATAGCGTATCTGGTCGATACTACTATGATTACGTCGATATTTTTTCACATCACATCTTCTTTCGTTTTTTTAAAGTTTATATTATGTTTATAAACTCAGGAAATATGTCCCTGGACACATGAGGACTTTGAATATGACCAATTTATGATCCTGTAACAACTTGGTATTGGATTGATAGGCAACTTTGTGGTATCATCCAAAACTAATGTAAAGTATCAAACAACAGAAGAATAAGTGATTATTACATTTGAACAGAAGTGTAGATAAAACATGTTAATAGAGAAAGTAAGCAGATATAGACAGTAAATGAACAAGTAGATTGATAATTCATTTTTTACCACTTGTCCTTCATAATTTTGACAAAATAATAGAAAGAGAAATTACACAATATGTTACTGCATATGTCAGCAGCTAAATTAGGAGCCTTTGTTTGCTTACTTACTACTAAAAGACAAGTTGTCTTGTATGTTCACTATTTTATTTAAGGACAAACTTGCAATAAGAAACATATGTTTAATGTACCGTAAGATTTTTTGTTAAAATAAAGCCAATAATGCAATTTTTTGTGGTCCCCTTTATTTAGAAAAGTACCGAAAAATATCAAAATAATTTTGGTACCGGTAATATTCGTATCGGGACAACACTACACTGAATTATAAAACATTCGCTCCCTACTGATCCGCGCTTCCATTATTGGATTTAAGGCACGACAGTAGTTTGGATGTACTTGTCATTATTAAGCAGACAACCTCCACCTTTTCCTATTATAGCCCGTAGCTACTAACAAGGGATAACTGTCTGTCAGCGGGAAGTGGAAGAAACGTGTACATACGCCAAGGTATGGCTACACAGATGCACTTGCAAAATTAAAATGATTCACTTTTATTGTACCTCCTTTCATTTTCTTGTCATCAGTTGATAATATATTTTACATGGTATTTAATGTTTATGATAGTTTTCTATTTTATTTATATTGTAACGGACCGGGTCCTAAGTTATGTTATATTTTATTCAATGTTTAACAGATGTTGTGGTTTCCAATGGCCTTGAAGGCACCATTGTTACGTGCAGCTTTCTCTGCCAATGTTCGTCTTTATTTACATGTGTTCTGTGTGTTGATTGGCTGCCAAAGGTTGGACTCCAGCGGAGAATGTGGAGAACATTCGGTTCCCACGCGTGTTGAGTGGTAGAAATGACGCTTCTGTTTTTGTCTTAACGGTTTATTTTGCCGTCGACTCCGGCCAACAGTAGTCTGATTATAATGACTTCCACTGAAGGCTCGTAAACCTTTAACAACGGCTCCAGTCACCTCATTACAATATTTAGTTCCACCACTGCCTATAAAGTGCTTAAAGAAACATCCAAACCCTTCCATCAAGTTTTCGTTTTACACACTGTAAGTTTATATGTAATGTAGTAACAGGCACATTTATAATAACATTTAATTGGTACGTATTTTGCTAAACTTTAGCATTTGGGGGCGCATTCATTTCACAAACGCATCACAAAGTTTGCTGCAGACTTCGTCATAGCCAACAAACGCCAAGCATCACTTACTGTACAATGTCTGCTCTCACTGGGATGCCGACTGTTAATATGTTGATTTATTCCCGTTCAGAAGTTACCAAATACTCGCAAAGAAAATAGGGGTTTGGAACCAAGCGTCTTTTTGCGTCTCTCGCCAATTCAGTGGCTAAATTGGATGCCAAAAGTTGACCAACAGTTTGAGAATCACTGCTCTAATTTGACCATCAGGACTCTTCTTCCTCCTATCCAGGAGATCGCAAAAAGCCGCTGCCTGACCAGGGCTCAGAAAATCTGCAGAGACTCCTCCCACCCCCACCAAGGACTGTTTTCACTGCTGGACTCTAGAAAGTGGTTCCGCAGCCTCTGTAGCAGAACCTCCAGGTTCTGTAACAGCTTCTTCCCTCAGCCCGTAAGACTCTTGAACGCATTAAAATAATCCCCTCAATCCCCCCCCAAAATGGATTAACTCGCTGGAATATAAAGACAATATAACATGCATCCATAAACCTGGGTGCATATGCAAAAGTGCAATATATTTATCTGCAAAGTAATCTATTTATTTATATTTGCACCTTATTGCTCTTTAATCCTGCACTACCATGAGCTAATGCAACAAAATGTTGTTCTTATCTGTACTGCAAAGTTCAAATTTGAATGACAATAAAAGGAAGTCTAGTCTAAGTCTATCCAGAACACACACTGTAACTTTTGGGTGTTAAAACCCATCCACAAAAAAACTATAAGGGGACTGACAAGCATTGCTTAAAAAAACATGGCAACCAAAATATAATTGCATGGGCACCTCCAGGACTTAGTAAATAATTGTCCATAATCATTGAATAAAACTTTGAGGACTTATATCATGTATATTAGCATTGACCACAACCCATAGCGTTTGCTACAAACGGCATTTACTGTTACGCAAAAGCATGAGGACACCACATGGTGTAATGAATGCAATTTGATGAGAAACAGTCCCTTCAGGAATTTGGGACGTTGCAATCGCGCCAATTGACGAATGAAACCAATCTCTGCAAATAACGTGTGGATTTGCAACTGCCCGGCACATTTTGGCCAATCATTGTCATTTTTGACAAATTGATTTGTTCCTAACTCGCACATGAACTGCATCGCCCTTACATCCTTGTTTAGATAGGCATGTGTGATGATAATCCCTCCTCATTTACCACCAAATGTATTGCAATGGATCGCACTCAACAGTTCACCAACACATGTACTGTGTTGATTGAAACATTAACTAAAGTTTATGGTTGTCAACTTAAGTACGCATCCATAAAAAAACATACTTGTAGACGACAGAGGAGGCAGCGGACAAATAAGTGATCTTTGGTGGTGTTTATTTTAAAACTACACACACATTATTGGTATTGGTCAATGTTGTATTGCATATTAGGAGGTTTAATATGAAGGCGAGGCATATTCCACATGCAAGCCTTTCAAAGGGAACTGCACTTTTTTTTTTTATTGTGCCAATCATTCTCAATCATTAGACAAGCACACACAAGTTTTTATTTTTATGCATTCTAACTAATAAATACATGCGATCAAAAGTCTGCTTACAATGGAGCATATGGAAGCCGCTCTATTCCACCTATAAAGCACTTAAACACTTTCAAACACCTCCATCAATGTTTCATATACGCACTGTAGGTATATGTAATGTAGTAACAGGCACATTCATAATACCATGTTACGTATTTTGATCACTTTAAGCATACGGGGCACATTCATTTCACAATCGCATCAAAACGTTTGCTTTTTCCTTCGACAACATCACTGATTTCTACTCACTGCAGACTTTATGAGAGTCAGCAAACATAATACAACGTCACTTACTGTACAATGTCTGCTCACCCTGGGATGCAGACCGATGGGATATTGATACATTTCAGTTTAGATGAAGAATGACTCACAATCCTCGTGAAAAAAACATGGGGTGGTGGAACAAAGTTTCTTTTCATGTCTTTCTTTCCATTTCGGGTCTAAATTGGATGCCAAAGTTGATCTAGTTATCGGATGATGTCCTCATCCTTTTACTATTGAGGTGAGAGACGTGATTTATGATGCAGATGTGATGATCCGCTGCCTAGATCATATTTTCTTTAAGTTTAGGATTCACTTAGTTCTGTTCCAGCACCGCTGTTTTGTGTTCCTTGTTGCCTAATAAAACTGTGCTGCTAATTTATGTATTTTTCTTCACTAACGGCCATTATGTTTTGTATTCAACAAACGTTTTTTCTCTGAAAAAGTGTGTTATTGTGTGTGCTATGGCGACATCTTTCGGACGAGTTGGCTCACTGTAGGTGCTCGGTTGAAAATGTATTTCCTGCTTAGTGCCCTAAACCAGAAGTATATCTTGTGTTGTCTACTATTGGTCTGTAGCGTATCTGCTCGAAAAGATTCTCATAATAATAATAATAATAATAATAATAATAATAATAATAATAATAATAATGGATTAGATTTATACAGTGCTTTTCTATCGACTAGATACTCAAAGCGCTCACAGAGAAGGGAGAACCCCTTATTCATTCACTCCACATTCACCATTCATTAAACCAAGCAACGTATGTAAGTTTTACAATTCAACTAAAACAATTCCTACTTACTAAACCGTCCCATATGTGATGCCTGTAGGAATATTTTCCTGCATATTTGTACGTACTATCGTAATGTAATCAAGCCAGAATCGTTAGCATTAGCAAACAAGCTAACACGTTTACAAGTGTCTCTGTTAGTATTATTAACTTACAATGGCATTCCTTTGTATTGTTTCAGTTTCGTAAATTCACCAAAACGTCACTGTGGAGTTATTGACTCTATTTAGCTGATTGGAGATGAGCTAGCTCTATATATGGACCAGCTCTATACTCTCGGCAGGGTCCTTGAGGGTGCATGGGAGTTTGCCCAACCAGTCTACGTGTGCTTTGTGGACTTGGAGAAGGCATTCGACCGTGTCCCTCGGGAGGTCCTGTGGGGAGTGCTCAGAGAGTATGGGGTATCGGACTGTCTGATTGTGGCGGTCCGCTCCCTGTACGATCAGTGTCAGAGCTATTCTGTTTTGTTTGCACCATTTGGAAATAATTAAGGTACGTAAATAAACAATTACAAAATCTTTTGTACCAGTATTTATCTGCGGCTTTTGGTCCGGTGCGGCTAATGTTTGTAAAAATATTTATTTATTCTAAAAAATTGGTGGGTGCGGCTTAAATACCGGTGCGCTCCATACCATGAATTGATTAACGTGGACCCCGACTTAAACAAGTTGAAAAACTTATTCGGGTGTTACCATTTAGTGGTCAATTGTACGGAATATGTACTGTACTGTGCAATCTACTAATAAAAGTTTCAATCAATCAATCAAAGCCTGGAAAGTACGGTAAGTAAGCTGGGCTTCACATGAGATGAATAAGTAGAACAAAAAAAATACTTACTTGGGCTCCTCGGTTACGACCATCTCCTCTTCGAGCTCGATGGCCTGCTTGTGCCACAAAGGTTTGGCCTCAACAGGTAGTGTATCTAAAGAAAAAAAAAACACAAAAATGCTCTTTCAGCCATTCAGACGCTTGAAAAAACAATTTCCTCGAAAAGGCATGACTACTAGCGAAGTGGACTCGAGCAGTGGTTGCCAAATTTTTCTCAGTCTGGTTTCCTCTTCAAATATTTGACCTGAAGCCATGTACACTCTTGTCCTGCACACTTAAAAAACATCAACCATTGTTTGTAAGAAAAACAACAACATTTTACTCAAAAATTATTGGTAAATAGTTTTCTAACTTATTTTTTGGGTCATAGTAACAGAAGAGGGTGTCTTCCTTAATTGACCCTTCATGAATGTGCCAAAGTAGGTACTGCAGGAAAGTGAATAGTATTGTTGGCAGTAAGTTCATCAGTCAAAAAGGTGGAATTTGTGTCAAAACGCTCATAATAAACACAATGCTCAGTTTTCAGAGAGTTTTTTAAAGATTTTACGATTGACAGGGGTTGATTTATTTTGATGCATACAAAATGTAGTTTGACCCCACAAGTGATCATTTCCATTATTTTGATTTGGGGGAAAAAAAATGTTCTTCCTTACGAACAATTAACAAAACAAATTGGTGTATGTATTAATCTTATACATACAGAAAAGGATTAGCACCTTTTTACAATTGACAATTAAAGGTGACCTTTCATGGCTTTTGTCATTTCCGACTTATGAATGTTGTCACAAGATTGGATACTCATGTTAAACAATGCCTAAGCATCAAATCATAAAGTTCCTGCATTTTGGGGGTTTTCCAGTCTGGCTACGTTGGGACGTCAGAATGCGGTGGACATACTTATTTAGACATTAAGTTAAGCAAGGATAAAGTAGTATTTTCGTTTAAATGTAGCATGTGCATAATACAGTAACACCGATGCTCGACATGCACTTCTCCAAAGTGGGCTGGCTCAGGGTGGAGGACAGAGTAAAACAACTTGCACTGAGCCTAGTCTATAAAATCCGCTACACCTCCCTGATACCGAAGTACATGTCAAACTACTTCCATAACGTAAATGGCCGCCATAACCACAACACCAGGGAGAGTTCCACAAACCACGTCAAACCCAGATTCTGATCTAACAAAGGTCTTAACTCATTCTCCTTCTATGCCACATCAATGTGGAATGCACTCCCAACAGGTGTAAAAGAAAGTGCATCTCTATCCTCCTTCAAAACCGCACTAAAACAACACCTCCAGGCTACTTCAACCCTTGACTAACACCCTCCCCTCTCCACATCCCACCTCCCCGGATTGTAAATAACCAAATGTAAATAATCAAATGTATTTCTAATGTATATACTTGTTCTTATGCTATCTGAACTCACTATGTTCTCTGTTCGCTGTACATATCCTACCAAGTCAGACCTACACTGTTTCAATGCCCATTTCTCTGATGATGCAATTGTTGATGACTGAAGAGCTGATATCAACCAAACCCTCCTCATCCCACCCCCCGGATTGTAAACAATGTAAATAATTCAATGTATATACTCTGATGATTAACTTGTGTGATGACTGTATTATGATGATAGTATATATTTGTACCATGAATTGATTTACGTGGACCCAGACTTAAACAAGTTGAAAAACGTATTCAGGTGTTACCATTTAGTGGTCAATTGTACAGAATATGTACTGAACTGTGCAATCTACTAATAAAAGTTTCAATCAATCAATCAATACATTCTGTTAAAAGCAGCTTTTTTAATGCACTCTCTGATTTGAGAGTGTGCAGGCGTATCTAATGTTGAGACCTGGTGCATCGATGTAATGTTTTTAAAGTTTATTATTGACCGTGCTTGGAAAAAAAAAAAAATAGCGGCGAACACTTCAAGATACATATTTGACAGTGTACATTTTCAAAGGATAAATTCTGATTCTTTCGGAGAGGGTGGGGCGCGGTATCATTTGCAATCTGGGAGCGCCTCCAGAAACGAACATCTTGCAGACAGACTCAAAAAACCGGTTATAATTGTGACTGTGGAGCAAAATGTATACAAAATATACATCAAAGCATATTTACTACGATACGTATTATTCTAGACCAAAAGGATGTGTTTTAAAATGTAGATTATAATCATCATGAAAGAATGCACTGCACAAAGTCAGTCTTCAAAAACAAGAAAAAAAAAAATAGGGGTATTTTATTGTTTGTTTCAATAGAACAAGAAAATAAGGCTTGTCAAGACTTTCCAAAACAAGTAAAATTAGCTAACCTCAATGAACTTAAAAATACCTTAAAATAAGTATATTCTCACTAATAACAAGTGCACTTTTCTTGGTAGAAAAAAATGAGACCTTTTTGCACAATATGTTGAAAAATATTCTTAAATTAAGTAAATGCTAGTGCCATTATCTTGACATAATGATTTTTTTTTCATGCTTGAAGTAAGAAATTATTACTTTAAAAAAGTAGTTTTATACTTGTGAGTGTTGATGACACACTTCGAAACAGTTGATATTCTAGTTTCAAGCATGTTTTACTCAATATAGGTCATAAAATCTCAACAACAAGCTGCAATATCTTACTGACATAATTTAGGACCACAAGTAAAACACTCTAACATAAAATCTGCTTAGTGAGAAGAAGTATCTTATCAGACCGAAAATAAGCATACATCACCCTTATTTGAGATATTTAATCTTACTTAGATTTCAGTTTTTGCAGTGTGTGAATAAGTGAGATACTCAGCCTTCAGACTGTTTTAAGTTCTAATAATAGCAGGGGTTGACTTATTTTTACCACCAAAAAATGCAGTTTGACCCTGGAATCATTCATTTCCATTAAAACAATGTTTTTAATGGAAAAACAATGTTATCATTCAGATCCATCTATATTTACATAGTATATATAGAACGTGTGTGCATGAGTTATAGCATGTTTAAAAACCCACCAATAGCCTTGTAGCAGGGCACTGTGACCAGGCACTCCTCTTTAATGTGGGGCTTGGTGGTGGGGTTGCATCCTCCAGCATGGAGCCCCCTGTGGTCAATGCAGAGCACCACCCTGTAGCGCAGACCCTGACCGCATGTCACTGTGCACTGGCGGGAGGTATGACAGATACTGTAAATGTTTCTTATCTGGCTTTTCTGACTCCATGTTGATTTAAGATCAATTCAAGGAGATGCTTTGAAAAGTATCAAAAACCTACAGGAGACCACTCCTGGGCCAGCCAGGTGGGGCAGTCGAAGGCGTTGCATGGCTGCAAAATGGCCGTCTTGGGGGCGTAGAGACACTTCCACTCCTCGGTCGGTGTGATGGTGCCTTGCATGTCCTCCTCCACACAGGAGACAGAGCGGCTCTGGATGCCTCCGCCGCCGCAGGAAGTGGAGCAGGCTGTCCAGGGGCTGCTTTCCCACCTTATATATAAATATACAAACACAGTACAGGCCAAAAGTTTGGTCACACCTTCTCATCCAATGGGTTTTCTTTATTTTCATGACTATTTACATTGCAGATTGTCACTGAAGGCATCAAAACTATGAATGAACACATGTGGAGTTATGTACTTAACAAAAAAAGGTGAAATAACTGAAAACATGTTTTATACTCTAGTTTCTTCAAAATAGCCACCCTTTGCTCTGATTACTGTGTTGCAAACTCTTGGCATTCTCTCCATGAGCTTCAAGAGGAAAGAGTTTTCACTTCACAGGTGTCATAGTTTTAAAAATAAAGAAAAGTCATTGAAATGAGAAGGTGTGTCCAAACTTTTGGCCTGTACTCTATATATATATATATATATATATATATATATATATATATATATATATATATATATATATATATATATATATATATATATATATATATATATATATATATATATATATATATATATATATATATATATATATATATATAATACTGTAAGTATATTGTTATTTAATGTAGATAAGGACATACCTAGGCAAGGGGTGGTAGAGGTCATAAGGCATAATCTCCTTGTAGCCATCACTGAAAGACATCATACTCTGTAAGACAATTTACTGTAATTTTTTTAATGTTGAAAGAAGCAACAAATGTACAATATCCATACTTGGCAAGACAAGGCTCCATGTTGCATTCCTCCAATTTAGGTTTGGGCTTGATGTTCTCCGGGTAGTAATGGCAGTACTGGTCCACAACCACACGGCCACTGCGAATGTCAAAGCACTCAGCAGACGTCAGCTGGTATCCTAAAGGAAAAATACCCAGGCTGATTTGATGTTGTTATGATAATAATGGTGCTGCATGTTGGCGAGCTACCTCCTCCACATGTGACAGAGCAAGGGAAGAAGTCCGTCTCCCTCCAGCGGTGGATAATAGGCTGGTAGAAGATGTACTGGATGACGCTGTCTGCTCCACTTGCAAACTGGACCTGAAGGAAATATAATACAATATATGTATCATACACTAAAATGCATGGTTGTGGACAAGCCCCATGTATCCCATTGGACATCTTCTAGTTTAAAATAAAATACTATTTAAGATTAGTAGGAGCACACTTAAAAACTACAGTTATACAACTACATTATTTTAAATGAAGAAAATGTCATAATTTTACAATATTTTTTAAAATGTTGATAAACAAGTTGTAGTATAACAGGAAAATGTGCCTAATTTAACAATAATGTTTTATTTATTTTGAGAAAAAAAAGTTGAAATATTCGACTACTTTGACAAAAAAATATCTTATTCTTACATACATAAAGTTGTAATATGTAGATCATAAATTGGGAATTGGTATGTTTTAAAATTGTATCTTAAGAGAAAAAGGTCATAATCTTATAAGAATACAGACATTTTAAAAAAAATAGTCTCAAAGTAAAGCGTGTGATTTTATGAGAAACATTTGAAAATAGAGTAAAGAGTTATTTTTTGTAGAAAAAAAACATTGTACTGTTAAGACAACACGTCACAATATAAAAATAAACATCTTAAATAATAAAGTTGTTATTTTAGGCAAGGTGTCGGCAACTCAAAATGTTGAAAGAGCCATATTGGACAAAAAATTAGCCTACTATCAAAATGACTAGGTGTTGTAGGCTGATACAAATCTTTGTTAACAGAAATGTTGAAATGTAATATTTGTTCTACACATTTTTACAACATTCGAAATCATTAGTAAAATCAAGGCTTCTCAGAAGGTGAGACGACTGGAAATGACTGGCTTTTAATGGCCAAAGGTATAGATGTGTGTGTCCAAGTTTAAGGAAACGGCAGGCTGTCTTCTTCTAATGGATATATTACAATCTTTGCAAGCTGGGTAACGTTTTCTGTGGTCTGGAACAACATGGTACACAAACAACTATCAGAAATGCAGCCAATATTACATACAGATACTGTGTCATGAGACATGCAAATATAAATTAAATACAGCGAGGACATAAGTAAAGGAAATTAAATGAGATCAAATACCTACAAATGAGGCATAATAATGCAATGTGTACATACAGCTAGCCTAAACAGCATGTTAGCATTGATAAGCTTGTAGTCACGCAGTGAACAAAAAAATGTCTGACTAGCCCTCCACACAAGTCAATAACATCAACAAAGCTCACCTTTGTGCATTCACGCACAGCATAACAAGTTTGGTGAACAAAATGAGACAAAAAAGGGGCGGCATAAAACACGTCTTAGAAGGTCGGAGAAAGTTGCACATGTAAACAAACTATGGTGAGTTCAAGGACCGCCAAAATTAGTACGACAAAACGGCGCTCGCCAAATAGTCTCTAATCAGTGAAGCATGTTTAATATAAACAGTGTGATTTCTAACAATTAGGGAGGTTTGTGTCATGTTTGTCCTCCTACAGAAACCATATTAACACAAAAAATATGTTTTTTCCCTAATTGTTTTCCAATTTTCATACATTTTTGAAAAAGCTCCAGAGAGCCACTAGGGCGGCGCTAATGTAGAGCCGCGGGTTGCCGACCCCCGTTTTAGGCTAAAAGTGAAACTCAAGAAATAACATCATATTATGAGAATACAGTCTTCATTTTGGGGAATAGGGTCATATTTGTTTCAGGAACAAAACATATTCAATAATAAAGTTGTAATTTTATGAAACTAAAGGTATTATCTTGAAGATCTCATTAAGTGTGACTTCAGTAAGGTCCCATGCATAACATTTTGACCTTAAAAATTTAAATGACAACTTTACCACTGGAAAATGTTTTAAAACTTTTTTTCTCATAATAATCCGACTTACTGTAGTTCTCGTAAATGTCCAACTTTGTTACCATATTTTGGTCTTTGGTTATTACCACATTGAAACAACAATTCTAATCGTTGGCGAAGATTTGTGCAGAAAAATCCAGCTTTTAGTGTCGCACATTTTAAATTTAAACTCTTACCTGTATGGTGAAATCAGCCCAGAGCGGCCCAGGAATTCTCAGGACTTCTTTGTCGGCGAGTTTCTGGTAATCCAAGGTGGTATTTTCCAGGTGGTACTGCCCTGACTTATTAAGGACAAGTTGGCCTTTCACCCCTTGCAGAGTCTTGCTCCCCACATCTAAAGCAAAAACACAAAATCGCACGTTTGTCAATAAATGTTGTGTTTCTACACTCATAACAATCCCAAAATCCATTTGCAACAAAAACATATCAAATTGAACCTTAAATAAATGGCCTTGGCAAGAGATTTGTAATATTTGTTTTGTCAATAGGCTCTAACGTAATGACTTAATCACCAACTTTTATATTTTTGGTACATTTACCATGTTTACTGTCATACATGTGTCAGGAAGTGGGAGCGTAGAGACGGGAGGCAGACCGTAAGTAAAACAATATTTTTTAATATAAACAGAAAACCCATTCTCTCTGGCACTCATCGAGGGTGGACGCTCCCCTTCCCTCTCCCTTATCTCTCCTGCTTGCTTCTTTGTCTTGACTTAACTTTCTTGTTGCCTCTTTTTGCACTGCTCTCCAAATCTAAACATTGGAACTATTTAACTGGCCTCAACGAAATTGACAAGATCTTGGGTTTGGGGGAACCTGTTTGTCGTGACAGAGCGGTTGTTGCTGGACACGCGACGGACTCTTGGGAGAAGAAGGAGTGCCGCGTGCCTGGGGACCCTTTTCTGTCGAGGACGTGAAGATACCTATTCGGAATTATGACAACAGGACATCTGCTGATTGGAGTAAGCGTTGCTCTGGTTTGTCCACAAATTGGAAGTTGCTGGCAGTCTTCAAAGTACCCCAAATCTGCCACGAATGATTGGAGGATGCGGGAAGAACTGTGGACACTTGTGATTTGGATAACATCGGACTGTGTGCCTCGCAGGATTTTTGAGGACCAGTCATAGACAATTTAGAGTGAAAAGCAAATTTTAATTTTCACTCGCATACAAAACATTCTAACTTGGATTGTTTCCCTGGCGTCGAGACTCTCCCGAAGGACAGTGCAGTGAAGACACAACAAACTCCCTTCTTGTCTCTCATGGACACACACCTGTTGTTGTTGACTTTGGACTTATCGGCTGCACAAGAATCAAGGCCGCGGAACAGAGACACACTGTAGGCTTACATACAAACAACATGCATCCACAAAAATATACGCCACACATACACACACCCCCCAACCCAACGCCCTCGACGCAAATCCCATAGGGGTGATGGCAGGATGGTCAGCACCACCATTACCCCGCCCCTTCCCTCTGTTGCTAGATATCTCGAGATGTACGTTGTAATATGTATATGTGCTTTGCTATGGAGGTTTTTTCCCACTCCAGACTGGGCCCCCTTAGGAGCCCAGTCTAGATTGTATTTTTTCACTCATCCTTCCCCAGCGTTTTACCCTTTTCCCTATCTTTTACGGTGCGCCTTGTGGCGACCCATCAGCATTCCTGTTCTGTAACCCTGTACACTGTTTGTTTGTCTAATCTTGAACGGGTTTGTGCTGAAAACAAAGTTTCGTTGTACTTGTGCAATGACAATAAAGACCTACCTACCTATCTATCATTCACAAATGAGTGGAAAAAAACAAAAGAAAGAGAGTGCAGCTAATAAGTGCACAAGACACAGAAATGTCTTTTTTGGAGGTAAACAGACTCTCACACCGACAGGGAACAACACGTAGACATGAATCAATGATCCGGCCAAACTGAAATAGGAGCCTGATCGGACACACCTGTACCTGGTTGCCAATCAGGCTCCTATTGTGGAAGCCAGCGCAGAGCACAAGGAAATGCAACATATAGACACAGGACAGAAACTAAGATACCACACACAGGGAATAAGCAAACATAATTGTATATCTGTGTTGGCCCTGCGATGAGGTGGCGACTTGTTCAGAGTGTACTCCGCCTTCCGCCCGAATGCAGCTGAGATAGGCTCCAGCACGCTCCGCGTCCCCGAACGGGACAAGCGGTAGATAATGGATGGAAGTTCAAAACAGTGACAAGATTTTGTACCAACATGGAGGTCTTGCTAGCAGAAAAGTAATTTTAGCGCCACCTGCTTGTTTGAATGTATAAAGTTTGAGCCCGCCAAGCGTAAAACAAAAAAAATATTGTCGGCCTTTGTCGCAAAATCTTTTTCCAGATTAGGTTGTTTAGTGCCACGTGCACAAAGCTATTGAACTTTGAATATAAAACTGCCCCTTTTTTTCATGATCTATTTTTGGGAAGAAGTATTATTGAAGGTTTATACAACTAGAGAAAATAATAGACACAAATGTCCATCATGTCAGTAAAAGAGATCGTACGCTCGTTACGATCTCTAAAATAATTTGCGACAAACTGCCTCGAGTCATATAATAAATTAAAAGGTCTTGACAAGGACTTTTCATTTTTGTATTATTTTCCGTCAATCGGGCTCTCATTTAATGACTTAATCACCAAAAATCATGTTTTTTTTATGGCATCTACCATGTTTTGATATTATATAGAAAAGACTTGCTTGGGGATAAGTCGTTTCTTTGATCTATAAATCTTTAGACCCCTGAATATAAAACGACCCTTGTTTTTAAGACCCGTTTTTGGAAACAAAAAAACTGTGACAATGATGGTAAAAAAAATAAATCCAAGGGTATAATTGCCTATAAAAGTTAAGTGTTTACAAAGATTGTACCCAAACCATGTCGAGTTGTACCTCAAATTAAAAGTCTGACGATAACCGCCTTATGTTCAAGTCAATATAAACTACAAAATGGAAGGGCACCCTGGACCTACCAGGACTTACACAAGTGATCCGGGCCTTTGAGGACAAGACGTACGTGTCGACTCTGATAGGGGATCACCACCACAGTGTCCTCGGCTGCAGTTCAACAGAAAAAGACAACTTGTCAGACATTTTAATCAAGAATTTCAACCAGCACCCATCACAATGCAGTTCTATGGGGGAACCTGTCATGATCCGTTGCCCGGATCATAGTTTGTTTACGTTTGATTTCACTTGTAGACTTAGTTCTGTTTCAGCACCCCTGTTTTGTGTCTCCTTGGTTGCCATGGCTATTCATTGTTTTCACCTGCCTCTGATTAGTGTTCGGGACGCTCACCTGTTCCTGGGCACTAATCAGAGAGCTATTTAGTCAATCAATCCTGCCTTTCGCCACACTCGGTCTGGTGCTTTTCTGTTACGTCGTGGTGGCATGGTGATGCGCGGATTGTTCTCCCAAGATGCAGACGGAACTCCGGATGCAGTGTGCAGGTAACAAAATGATTTAATGTTCATAACTCAGGCAGGAACGAACAAACAAACACAAGAAGCGCGTGCCTATAGCACGGGTAGCTAACTGAATAGCTGACAAGGAAAGGCATAGGGCAAAGTTTAGCTCAGGGAATCGACGTAAACTGTTGCATGGAAGCAAACAAAAGCACCAGACAGAATGTGGCAAAAGACAGGACTAAATAGCTCTCCTATTAGTGCCCGGGAACAGGTGAGCATCCCGAACACTAATCAGAGGCAGGTGAAAATAATGAATAGCCATGGCAACAAGACACAAAACAGGTGTGCTGAAACAGAACTAAGCAAACAAGTGAAATCAAACGTAAACAAACTATGATCCGGGCAACGGATCATGACAGAACCTACTTTTTCCTGAGGCATGCTGGGATTTGTAGTGTCCTCTCACAAGCCGGCAGGAGGAGCCGTCTCCACTGCACACGCCACAGTTGTCTTCTTTGGCCGCGCTTCCCAATTCGTGGTCGCAGCCTACGATCTGGTAAGGAAAAGCGTCATTTGGAAATGTGCAACAATCAGGATAATCCTATTGCGGTATGTCTTTTAATACGTTTGGAGATAGTTTATGTTGTTAAAATGTCATACAAGTTCCTTCAGAAGTCATTTTCCAATGTAAGACCGCTTTACATACAGGCATTGGCAAAGGACACCCCTGGGGTGTAATGCAGCAATGCAGAGACATGCTGGATGCAAACCAAAGCTTCCCATCCAACCTGATGGAGTTTGAGAGGTGCTGCAAAGAGGATTGGGGTGAACCTGCCCAACTTTAGGCAGGCCAAGCTAGTGGCATCGTATTTAAAAATATTTGAGACTGTAATTGCCACCAACTGTGCATCAAAGGCTGTGAATATTGAGTATATGTGATTTTTTTAGTAATTTATTTTTAATACATTTTCCAAATTATTAAAAAAAAACATTTTCACATTGTCACTATAGGGCATTGTGTGTAGACTTTTGAGGAAATAAATCAATTTATTCCATTTTGGAGTAAGGCTGTAACATAAAATGTGGGAAAAAAAAGTGAAGCGCTGCAAACGCTTTCCAGATGCACAGTAATTTAGGAATATTTTGGATATGAGATCTGACTTATATCACTGAGGTGTGGTTGTATTGTTTAATAAGTATGTGTCAATGAAAGGGCATTTTATGACTTTTCTTAATTTGATTACATGCTATAGTATGATTTTATTGTTATAATTTTATCGCATGATTTTTGTACTGTATCTCTTTAATTTAGGTAGCCAGGGACTGCAGATGAAAATTAGCTATTTAGCTATAATCTGGTACAGAACATATCTGTCTTTGAGTTTGTTTCTGTGCATTGTCCCTTCAAATAAAGACAAAACTAAACTAAATTGTCTGAATATTGAATGGTAAATGGGTTATACTTGTATAGCGCTTTTCTCCCTTCAAGGTACTCAAAGCGCTTTGACACTATTTCCACATTCACCCATTCACACACACATTCACACACTGATGGCGGGAGCTGCCATGCAAGGCCCTAACCATGACCCATCAGGAGCAAGGGTGAAGTGTCTTGCTCAAGGACACAACGGACGTGACGAGGTTGGTAGAAGGTGGGGATCGAACCAGGAACCCTCAGGTTGCTGGCACGGCCACTCTTCCAACTGCGCCATGCCGTTACTTAATAACGAGGTACCTTTAGGGCCAGTGTAATCTAAAACACGATTTCATACAAGAAACTGTGTATAAATAGGGGGGTACCTGATCCATCTCTATTTTAGTTTGGGGGTCGTTGGCCTGGAAAACATTGAATAGCCAGGGATGGGCAGCGACATTTCTTCATCAGCGATTTTTACTCATGAATATATTTTCAGTATCATTCCAATCATTTTCTTAACACTGTTTATTTAACAAATATTAATGTTTATTAACATTGACTGCAAGTCCCTGCTGAAAATGCTTAATGGTTTAAAAATAAAAAATAAAAAGATAACAAAAAAAAGTTTGAAAAGCAGCAAAATATTTTTGTTATTAATTATTTTAAAAAAATTATATACAGTACACTCCAAAAGTTTGGACACACCTTCTCCTCATTCAATGTGTTTTCTTTATTTTCATGACTATTTACATTGTAGAATATCACTGAAGGCATCAAAACTATGAATGAACACATGTGGAGTTATGTACTTAACAAAAAAAGGTGAAATAACTGAATACACGTTTTATATTCTAACTTCTTCAAAATAGCCACCCTTTGCTCTGATTACTGCTTTGCACACTCTTGGCATTCTCTCGATGGGCTTCGAGCACACCTGTGAGGTGAAAACCATTTCAGGTGACTACCACCTGAAGCCCATCGAGAGAATGCCAAGAGTGGGCAAAAAAGTAATCAGAGCAAAGGGTGGCTATTTTGAAGAAACTAGAATATAAAACATTATTTTATTTGACCTTTTTCTGTTAAGTACATAACTCCACATGTGTTCATTCATAGTTTTGATGCCTTCAGTGACAATCTACAATGTAAATTGTCATGAAAATAAAGAAAACGCATTGAATAAGAAGGTTTGTCCAAACTTTTGTCCTGTACTGTGTATAACAAATATCCCACAACTTTCCCTGGAGTATGTAATAAAATCCAGCTATTAAAAAACAGTGATGCCCAACTCAAACAATTACAAATGCCCATTTTTTTCCTAAATCTTTTTTGGATTTTAGACCTGTCTTTTGTGGTGTCCCACCTGGCACGCTCCGCTGATGCACATGTCCAGTGACTCCGTGTAGCACCGCGTCCCATCTAGAACCTTGGGCGCCAACTCAACCACCACGCCCGACGAGCCCTCGGCTTTGCACTTGAGGGTGCAGGGGTTGTCTGGGTCGTTGTAGAGGGGCAGCCAGTCGTGATAGCGGCCCTGGTAGCGGACATCGGCGTGGGCTGAACACTGCTGAGCCCGGAAGTCTCCCGCGTCCGCAGGGCATTCCTGTAATGGAAACATAGACATATTAAGAGCACAGTATTCTCCATAACATTCAGTCATTTTAAGAAATACTACATTAAAGAGCAACAACTTACCACATTACTGCATGTGCGATATTTGATATTCTGCCCTTCACATGTCCTGCAGAAGTAAGGCAAGGGGGAAAAAAGTGTGTCAACTGACTTTCTGTGGTGTTGAATGATGAGGCAAACCACAACACATGCACACATTCGGCGGTTAGCTTGACATTGGGCAACCACAAGTGGCCCTAAGACATAATAATGTCCCTTCAATGTGAATATAAGCACTATGTCAGAGTGGATTTATCATAGCTGGAAATCTGACCTGGAATTCACCTTTATTCCAACTTTTAACCCATTGAAGCCAGTGGTGTGCCGTCAGGGCCAGAAAGGCCTTCTCTGCTGGCCTGACATAACCAGAAATCATGATCATAATCAAATATATATAATGATATGAGTATTTTTTAATTTACTTTCCCTAAATATTTAAAAGTATTCATATTCTCTTCATGTCATATTATGCTCCTTGCAGCGCTGTTGTTTTTAGGTTATAGAGTTTTTATCCAATCAGAATTTAGCTAGCTTATGTTGCCATGCTGTACCAAATCTGCCCGAGGCCTTCAGAATCAACAATGCGGGCGTCCGTGCACTGTAAGTGAACGGGAACAAACATTTGACAGACAGTTGTGATAGCCAATCAAATCACAAGTTGTTGTCAGTAAGGCCTTCTAGCTGGCCTAAGGCAGATATATATTGTGATGTTATGAGCTAGGTAACATAAGAACGCCATTACCCAGCATGCCACAGTAGTGAAGAGCATGCGCAGTAGCCCCGTTTAGGTTGAATGTAGCGTGATGTTTTTGACGAGCACGCTGTGGAGTAAACTTTAAGAACTCAGCCAACACGCCTCGTCTGCATCTTTTATGATTAGACAAGACAACACATTTATTTGCAAGGCCGTTTTCAAGAAGGATATTTAAAGAGAAACTACATCTTCTGAGACCATGTCGGCCAACCCCGGAAGCTCGAATGGGTGCTACAAATCGTGAGTTCAGGTATTGTATTTTTTTTTTTTTTCACGTTTAATATGTTTTTTGCAGTTTTAATTTTGATAGTACCACATAAGATATGTTTAAATTGCTGATGCAGGTTTATTGATGATTCGATGCCCAGTAGTGCGTTAATGTGTTTCTGTATAGTATTTTTCCAGCAATGGTCACGTGGTGACATAAATGATGGTATTTTGAGAGGTAATCATTGAAGTTGGACATCACTGAAGGCCTAAGTGGGAAACGCACGGCCCGCCACTGATTGAAGCCAATATAAAACTTGAAATGGACAGCATACAGTTTCAGTGGTTGGTGGGACTTGAAAAAAATGGAACCCTCTCCCAACATACGTTGTGCCTGAGGTATAACACACTAACGGCCTGATTGACTAAGGTCCAAATACTACACGTGCTAGACGGCGTGCGCAACAAATAAAATAGTGTGTACCATGAGTGGGCGTGTTACGTGTGATCTACTTACACTGCTTGTGCAATTAAAAAGTGGTGCAGACCGCCTTATCTAAATGAGGTTTTTGCGTGCACGGGGCTTTTACCACGAAGACACTTGATCATTTGCATCTATAATCTGCAACACCTTTTCTGAATCACATTCTAAACATGTGCACACTGACACTTATGTGCGCGAGGATGTGGATCGCATCACCAGCGCATTTGTGTGACTGGAAAAAGTCAGAGGCAAGAAAATGTTTAATGAAATACTTATTTTCATGTAGGAGATATATCAAAATATTTCCAAAATGAAAATAACCAAACTACATAAAGAAAAAAAATGCAACAGACATCAAAACGTATCATTGGAATTCATTTTAATCAGCCCCTTAAGTCATCTAGTAGGTATAACATTAGAAAAGACAATTGCTGAATAGACAAAAGTGGTGTGAGTCCGTGTCAGATAGCACGTCCTTCTGACACGTGCTAAGTAAAACACCATATATTGCTTGCAAAATGATGATGAGTGTTGATATATCACATTGCGCGTGCTAAATAATTATACGTGCATCTTGCCCTACTAGTGTTGTGGGCGTTCTGATGATCAGAATATATTTTGCATAATAATGAAGACAGCGACACAAAATGGATTGCACACCTTATTCTGCTCATTTAACAAAAACAAACCCCCTTGCACATGTTCAGTAGATCAGGCTTGCATGTGCTATCAGGCTTGGACGTGTTTTAGTTAGGGATGTCCGATAATGGCTTTTTGCCGATATCCGATATTCCGATATTGTCCAACTCTTTAATTACCGATACCGATATCAATCGATATATACAGTCGTGGAATTAACACATTATTATGCCTAATTTGGACAACCAGGTATGGTGAAGATAAGGTACTTTTAAAAAAAAAATTCTTAAATAAAATAAGATCAATAAATTAAAAACATTTTCTTGAATAAAAAAGAAAGTGAAACAATATAAAAACAGTTACAAAGAAACTAGTAATTAATGAAAATGAGTAAAATGAACTGTTAAAGGTTAGTACTATTAGTGGACCAGCAGCACGCACAATCATGTGTGCTTATGGACTGTATCCCTTGCAGACTGTATTGATATATATTGATATATAATGTAGGAACCAGAATATTAATGACAGAAAGAAACAACCCTTTTGTGTGAATGAGTGTAAATGGGGGAGGGAGGTTTTTGGGGTTGGTGCACTAATTGTAAGTGTATCTTGTGTTTTTTATGTTGATTTAATAAAAAATAAAAAATAAATAAAAACACGATACCGATAATAAAAAAAACAGGTACCGATAATTTCCGATATTACATTTTAACGCATTTATCGGCCGATAATATTGGACATCTCTAGTTTTAGTACATGCAAAACTTTAGTAAATCAGGCCCTGAGCTGTTTGTTGGAATATAAACAGTGGCGATTCCCTTCTTTTATACTTTGAAATGATGTGCAAAATTAAAATCAGTTTAATAAAAAGATTGCATTGGATTTGACAGTTAGTCCTAAGATTTGGTATCATTTTTACTTTAATTGAACAGTTTAATGTATCATACATGTTCCAATCAACTGCCTTGATTGAATCAGCCAGACTTACCTATGGTATGGTTGCAAAAACTAAAAATCACAGGGGTCTCTATTGAGCACCGGATCAAAAAACATTTAAATATAGGTTTTACACACTGCTAGACATTACTGGAGGCCATTTAAAGTTAATTGACACAAATCAGGGGGTTTTTAATAGGTGGACCCCTGACCAATTTTGGGACTGGGTGTGATTCTATACAGACCTAAACACAGTAATTTGACAAATCATCACAGCTTTCTTTGATTTACAGTTTACGCCACATCTTTGAACATCTTAAAACGTGCTATACACCAGTACATATTATAACAATATACTGCATATAAATCCAATTATATTGCTATTTTGACTTACTTATAAATAAAGTTTGTGTCTTGATCCACATGACAGTTTGGACTTATTTGTTTGCTTGTTTGCTAGAATTGTTTGTCCTGGTTCTCTTGTTCTTGGTAGTATTTCTAGTTCTGTTCCTTGTCCTGTTACACATTGTTATTATGTTCTATTTAGTTCCACCTTGTTCCCTCCTTTAGTGCTGCTTCATTAACTAGGTTCAAGGTTTTATTCGTCACATGCAGAGTACACCACCGTGAAATGCTTTTTTCCATGCTCTTCAGATATTGCGTACAGTGGGATCCAAACACTAGTTGCAGAATCTAATACACTAAATACAAAAAATACACACATTTGAATAGCTCTGATGTACATTAATTACAAGACAATAAGTTGCACAACAAGTTACAGTAGTTATGGTACAAGTATCAGTACAAGTAGAAGTATAGTAGTCAAATACAGTACCAGTGTAATACCAAATAGTATAACAGTATATACAGTATATACACAGTATGTACAGTATAGGAAGCAACAAATATTAAGGTGTCTACAGTTCTTTGGTAGATGAGTAGTGACAGTAGCATGAACAAAGGTAATGGAACAGTATGTCTTTATACTCTTGTTTGTACATTATTTACAGTCATTGAATGAAGAGTATTGTAGTCCGGTAATTACAGTGGTAAGTAAAGTGATTCTTGTGCGTGCGGTTTTGTGCAATTGTGATAAGGTGCAGTTGAGCAGTCTGATGGCTTGGGGATAGAAGCTCCTCCTGAGTCTCTCCGTAGTATACATATAGTATACACCAAAGTGTCCTGCTGCTTTCTTTGTTCTTGCTCGGCTTGTGTTACTCATCTTCCGCCTGGTACCTATTTAAACGGCATTCTGCCTGCATGTTGCTTGCCTTCTCTGCATCCTGGGATCACACCAACAGCCACCGTGCGCCATTGTCACAGTTTGAATTTAATTGAGTTGAATTGGCTGAATCAGCCAATTAAAAAAAAAAATGGTTTGTGCCAGAAAAGACATTCTAATTGCAAATAATTTGCTTTGAAACAACAAAAAAAGTATGTTCTTGTATTCAGAGTCGTCTTATATTCGGGTCACTTTTTAGGTGTTTCATTCCATTGCTATCAGCATTTCCCTTTTGCTTGTTACGAGACCAAAGAGTGCTACTGGCTGTAAAAGCACCCGATGTGTTACGAGGTGTTTGGCGTCGTCGGTGTAGACATGCATGTGTATTAAAAGCGCAGACGACAGTGATTACAACTTCATGCAGACTCGTTGGTGGTGGTAAGCCCGTCTCACAACACATTACTGTTGGCATGGGGACAAGAGAGTCCCCCTGCCGTTTCGGTGAATGAAAGAACATCATAAAAAAGCACGGGGCCTCAGTATGTGTGTGCGTGTATATATATGTGTCTTTTGCAAAGCTAAAAAACATGCCCGCAACACCGCTGACCCTTAAATGTTCACACATACACATGGGACTGACGCGGAAAAAAGTGCAGACTAAACAGATCGTGTCGCCCGAGCTAGTCCCTCGATAGCATGCTGCATTATTAACCGCAGCACAGCAAAGTGTGGACATGTGGATGGGCTGTTGCACCCATGCCTAAGTGCTGTTGTATTATTTATGACCAGCGAGATGCTTTGGAGTTTTCTCCTAGTGTTATTAAAAATATATTTAAAAAAATGCAATTACAAGTTCTGGCAGATTGTATTTCTCCTTCTTGGAGGGGTTTACTGTAAACACATATTGATGTACTTTTTAAGGGCAATGTCAAATAAAGCATCTTTTCAAACTTTTTTCACCAAGTACCACCTCAGAAAACAATTGCTTCTCCGGGTATCACCGGAGTGACCGACGTTAAAATACAGTAGTGTATTAGGCCTAAGTAGCCTTCAAAAAAAGGCAGATGTTTAATTGAACAAGTATATGTAATATGTTTAGCCACATTACACACAGCTTGAACAGTAAATTTGTGTTCAAATATTTAATTGAGTCTTTGGCGTCCCACTAGATCAAAGTCCAAAATCCGGCCCGCGGGCAGTCCCAAAAAATAAATATATATATATATATATATATATGTATATATATATATATATATATTCCGATATATACAGTATATATTAATATTCCGAGCGCGATGATGTCCCGTTATCGATGGGAATATGCATTTTAAGACAATATGATTTGCTTAAGTGCCTAGGAGACACCGAGAGTAACAAGCAGTAGAAAATGAATTAGAAAGGACCGATTAAAAAAATAATGATAAAAAATAAATAACTAAATATATATATATATATTTTTAAAAAAAATATATATTTTATATATATATATATATATATATATATATATATATATATTTTTTTTTTTAAATTATCATTGATAGGCAACATTTTTTTTTTATTTTTTAAAGTGCACTTCCTCTTTAAGTCCTACTTGGAATTGAGGCATCGTCTCAGGGAATAGGACGCTCCTCCTCCGCAGGTGCGGGAACACTCGCTCCACGAGCCCCAGGCGTCCCAAAGAGTGTCTCTGTCCTCTTCCGAGCGGGCAGTTCGTGAGCTCTGCACACAAAGAGAAACCATCGGATGAGGACAAAAAATAGAATTTGAGTCGTGTATGATTCATGGATTCATACAAAAAATGACAGCCTTATTTTGGCTCGCATTTATGGACAGTGTAGTCCAACACAACAGCCCAACATCTTTAAAACAGATCAGAATAATTGTGTCAACCCTAATATAAAACACCTTGTCTTATATTCAGAGAGTTCTACATGCAAACCAAAAGGTGGCGCCAAACGACTATTCCCCAAACGGGTCAGAGCTTTTCTTCCTGTCGTTCACACAAAATATTTGTCACCTTATATTCAGTCGTCTCATATTCAAGTCAATAAAAATAAAACAATTCTTGGTTTTTAGAAAATGGATGGATGCAATATTTGTTTTCCAAAAACGGTTCTTGCAAGAAGGCAGCACGGTGGAACAGGGGTTAGTGCATGTGCCTCACAATACCAAGGTCCTGAGCTCAATCCCGGGCTCGGGATCTTTTTGTGTGGAGTTTCCATGTTCTCCCCGTGACTGCGTGGGTTCCCTCCGTGTACTCCGGCTTCCTCCTACCGCCAAAAACATGCACCTGGGGATTGGCTGATTGGCAACACTAAATAACTCCCTAGCGTGTGAATGTGAGTGTGAATGTCTGTCTATCTGTGTTGGCCCTGTGATGAGGTGGCGACTTGTCCGGGATGTACCCCGCCTTCCGCCCGAATGCAGCTGAGATAGGCTGCAGCACCCCCCGCCACCCTGAAAGGGACAAGCGGTAGAAAATGGATGGATGGATGGTTCTTGCAAGAGAGGTGAGCTTACATTCTCTGTTCAATAAAATAATTTCTGATAGTGTCTTAAAAATATTTTGTACGCCTTATATTGATTATCTTACATTTAAGTCACTATAGGATGTTTTTAACAAAATATTGTATTGTTGAGACCCTGCGATGAGGTGGCGACTTGTTCAGGGTGTAACCTGCATTGTGTTCTTCAGTGTTTAAAGGCCTACTGAAACCCACTACTACCGACCACGCAGTCTGATAGTTTATATATCAATGATGAAATCTTAACATTGCAACACATGTCAATACGGCCGGGTTAGATTAGTAATTGTAGTAAGTGCAATTTTAAATTTCCCGCGAAGTATCCTGCTGAAAACGTCTCGGTATGATGACGTTTGCGCGTGACGTCACGGATTGTAGCGGACATTTTGGGACAGCATTGTGGCCAGCTATTAAGTCATCTGTTTTCATCGCAAAATTCCACAGTATTCTGGACATCTGTGTTGGTGAATCTTTTGCAATTTGTTTAATGAACAATGGAGATAGCAAAGAAGAAAGCTGTAGGTGGGAAGCGGTGTATTAGCGGCCGGCTGCAGCAACGTAGCCGGTGTTTCATTGTTTACCTTCCCGAACGATGACAGTCAAGACTCTTACCAGAAGGACTTTGAGTTGGATACGCATGCTTGTGGAGATGGGACAACAGAGACTCTTACCAGGAGGACTTTCAGTTGGATACACGGTACCGTGAGTACGTCGTCTTATATTGGGGGTAAATACTGAAATTAAAAAGTTCAGAAAAGTTTTTTTTCCCCGTGCATTTCTCTCATCAAAATCTATGTAGAACCTCAAAGATCAGCAAACATGCATTATGGTATAATATTCAACAGCCCTTTTTGTTCAAATGTTTAGTTTGTAAAAAAGTTAAGATTTACCAATACCTTCCCTTTAAGACACCTTGAAGATGGTGTTTTTAAGAAAAAGCCAGAGACGAGCTAACAAACCATAAAGCAGACGCCAGCTCGGACCGTAAAGTGTGATGCGACAAGAGGCTGATTTTTCAAAATGTCCAAACCGTTCAGAAGGAGTGAAACGAAGAGAAAGTGACTGGCATGGTCACGTTTTACATGTCACCTCCGCCTGACTGCGTACAAGTTATGTTTCTTTCTTTCTTTTGGCTTGGAGCGACGCTGGAAGGTGAGAAGAAAAAGTGGCTGAGCTGGCAAAAAAAATAAAAAAATCATCCACCAGTGTCTGCAACTCACTGTGGGACATATCATCTGCCTCCCACGGGAGAAGGAATGTGGCCTTAATAAGATAACATACAGATTAGTAAAATAACCTGCTTTCACTTGAACAAAAGAAAAATGGAGTAGCCATGAAGATGCAAAGAAAAAACATGGCTCCTTCAACACAAAGGCCGACCTTTTGGAAAAAAACTAAAACAAACAAAAAACACCCCAATATCTTTGCATGCAGCACAGATTTCTTAACATGAAGGCTTGAAAGCAATCTGCTCAGCAGTTGGTCTATAAAAACAGTATAGCAGGGGTTCCCAACCTTTCTGACCTCGGGGCCCAACTTTTCCACTACAGATGGGCCTACTCAAATATTAACACTGAATTAGTAATCTTACTTTTGAATTTAATCACATTCAATAATTATTTCTGAACTACTTACAGTTAAACAGGATGAACCTTGTCAAATATGAAACAATGTGTTAATCATGCAGGTTATTATCAAATTATTATCACTAATGAAAAATGCATTTCCACACAAGTGTGCAGTGCTAAAATAAATACATTCTGACTAATCTATTAAAAATAATATTACACCTGTTTCTTAAACTGTCAATACAATTTAAGTGCAAAGGAAAATACAGCTTCACCACTTAAGTCATATTTTTTGCGCTTAAAGGCCTACTGAAACCCACTACTACCGACCACACAGTCTGATAGTTTATATATCAATGATGAAATCTTAACATTGCAACACATGCCAATACGGCCGGGTTAACTTATAAAGTGCAATTTTAAATTTCCCGCCACACTTCCGGTTGAAAACGTCTAGGTATGATGACGTATGCGCGTGACGTCAATGGTTGAAACGAAAGTATTTGGACACCATTGAATCCAATACAAAAAGCTCTGTTTTCATCGCAAAATTCCACAGTATTCTGGACATCTGTGTTGGTAAATCTTTTGCAATTTGTTTAATGAACAATGAAGACTGCAAAGAAGAAAGCTGTAGGTGGGATCGGCGTATTAGCGGCCGGCTGCAGCAACACAACCAGGAGGACTTTGACTTGGATAGCAGACGCGCTATCCGACGCTAGCCGCCGACCGCATCGATGATCGGGTGAAGTCCTTCGTCGCTCCATCGATCGCTGGAACGCAGGTGAGCACGGGTGTTGATGAGCAGATGAGGGCTGGCTGGCGTAGGTGGATAGCGAATGTTTTTAGCATAGCTCTGTGAGGTCCCGTATCTAAGTTAGCTTCAATGGCGTCGTTAGCAACAGCATTGTTAAGCTTCGCCAGGCTGGAAAGCATTAACCGTGTAGTTACAGGTCCATGGTTTAATAGTATTGTTGATTTTCTGTCCATCCTATCAGTCGGGTTTATTTCTTTTGTTTGTATCTGCAATTAAGCATGATGCTATCACGTTAGCTCCGTAGCTAAAGTGCTTCGCCGATGTATTGTTGTGGAGATAAAAGTCACTGTGAATGTCCATTTCGCGTTCTCGACTCTCATTTTCAAGAGGATATAGTATCCGAGGTGGTTTAAAATACAAATCCGTGATCCACAATAGAAAAAGGAGAAAGTGTGGAATCCAATGAGCCCTTGTACCTAAGTTACGTTCAGAGCGAAATTAGATACATACTGCACTGCACTCTAGTCCTTCACGCTCACGTTCCTCATCCACAAGTCGTTCATCCTCGCTCAAATTAATGGGGTAATCGTCGCTTTCTCGGTCCGAATCGCTCTCGCTGCTGGTGTAAACAATGGGGAAATGTGGGGAGCCTTTCAACCTGCGACGTCACGCTACTTCCGGTACAGGCAAGGCTTTTTTTTATCAGCAACCAAAAGTTGCGAACTTTATCGTCGATGTTCTCTACTAAATATTTTCAGCAAAAATATGGCAATATCGCGAAATGATCAAGTATGACACATAGAATGGATCTGCTATCCCCGTTTAAATAAAACATGTCATTTCAGTAGGCCTTTAAGAAACTTCTCTGACTATGGCACCAGACTTCTTCTGTTTGTTTGCAGTGGTGGAAAAGCGTATTACAACGGAGTACGGCTGCGGACCACAGCTGAGAAACAGACATTTTTGGCGGCCCTCTAGGGGGCGCTTGTGGCCCAACAATGGTTGAAAAACACTGCAGTAGAGCACTTCTGTCACAAAGGATCTTTGCGTAGAGTTTTTGCAATTGATATTTAAAAACAGCTGCTGTCTTAAAAGAGGATCTTTGACTGAAGTTTTTGCAGGAGGTTCTTAAAACAGCAGAGCATCTCTATCATATAGAGGATCTTTGACTGGTGTTTGTCAGGAAGAATGCTAGCATTATGATTTCTGTTTAATATTACCTGTTACCATTATTGGGCTGCAGCCATCGATTATTTTTGTAATGAAGTAATCTATCGATTAATTTGCGTAATCGAATAAAACACACTTTACAACCGAAATTTATATCTCAAGGAAAATAGGTCAAATAAACAACCTTTTTTACAAGTCGTATTATTTATTTTATTCAAACAAATGCACTTTATCAACATTCAAATTGCACTTTTATCATGTGTGCGCTTATAAAGATTTAATAAAAATAAAAACTTGCTGACAAAATATATATGTGAGGCCCTGCAATGACAGGGTGTAACCTGCCAGGCCGTGCCTCATGTAGCGTTTTGTTAGTATTCTCCGGTGTTTAGTGTTTTAGTTCCTGTCCTGTGCTCTTATTTTGGCGGCTTTTTCCGGTTGTGTTGGTGTTTTCCCATGGCTACTATACTTCTGTCCCTGAGCATTTCCCCTCACCTTTTTTCTGTTTATATCTCAAGGAAAATAGGTCAAATAATTAACAATTATTAAACTAGTCATATTATTATTATTTTATTCAAATAAATGCACTTTAGCAATATTCAAATTGCACTTTTATCATGTGTGCATTTATAAAGAATTTAAAAAAATAAAAACGTATAAAATATTCTATTTTTGAGGCCCTGGAATGACGTGGCAACTTGTTCAGGGTGTAACCTGCCTTCCTGTCACGGCTGGTTACACCAGGCCATGCCTTATGTTGCGTGTTTAGTGTTTTAGTTCCTGTCCTGTACTTTTATTTTGCCGTCTTTTGTCGGTGTTTTCTAATGGCTGCTTCACTTCTGTCCCTGAGCATTTCCCCTCACCTGTTTTATGTTTGTATCTCAAGAAAAATAGGTCAAATAAACAAAATGTTTTAAACTAGTCATATTGTTAATTGTATTCAAATAAATGCACTTTATCAACATTCAAACTGATCTTTTATCATGTGTGCCTTTATAAAGAATACAAATAAAACTTGCTGCCACATAGCCGCTCTCATGAGTGCTCTATAGAAGTGGCTGTGCAGAAACTATCAGTGCTCTTCTCGTAGTTCCGTCATAGATTGTGAAAACTGGTAGATCACTGATAGCAGATATTAGCAGACCACTTGTCATGATCCTTCTCTACAGATCTGGTTTATGTTGCCAGTGCTCTATGTTCACATATTTAAATTTCTGAGCACTCCATGCCGGTCCGGATTTTATCACGTTTCATCAGTTCCACTTAAATCAGGGGTGTCAAACTCATTTTAGATGGGGGGCTACATGGAGAAAAATCTACTCCCAAGTGGGCCGGACTGGTAAAATCATGACACGGTAACTTAAAAATAAAGACAACTTCAGATAGTTTTCTTTGTTTAAAAATAACAAGCACATTCTGAAAATGTACAAATCATAATGTTTTTTTTTTTACACTTACATGTTGTGGTTAATAGTATTATATCTTTGTTTTTTATACTTTCTGAATACATTTTGTGATAATGTTCATCAGTCAACTCATTGATGTTAATTTTCAATCTATCAAGATAAAAAAAAAAATATCAAAATCCAATTATAGGATGTTATCTATGTAGTTTGCTCATTTTCCTCGACTGGTCCACTAACATCATGTGGTTTATTTTTTTACATATGTAGCATCATCTACACAGATACAAAGAATTGCTATTGTGACATATAGTGGACACATTTAGAACAGCAGTTTCTGTCATTCAAAAATTTCGGCTCATTTTTATACTTCGCAAACTCATCCCGCGGGCCGGATAAAACCTGTTCGCAGGCCTGATCCGGCCCGTGGGCCGTATGTTTGACACCCCTGACTTAAATGATTGATTAAAGCCACGGAATGTAAATCAAAGCTTTTTTTCTATTAAAAAAATCGATTTAATTGAATAATTGTTGAAGCCCTATTATCAGAGGCTAACCTATTTTTACACGTGCAAGAAAAATATTACTTGAAACATTGCGAATCGTGGCCACAATATGACCCTATTAATTTCTTAAGTCTTGTGAGAGTCCTTGATTGTTAAGGTTCTATGTTTGTACACTGGAAAGTACCACATATGCAATAATGACCTGATTATTTTCAGTAGCAAAAACCCCCCTCAGAGCAAGTCGGGGCGGAGAGTTCAGCTTATCAAAAGTGTGTGTGCGTCAATATAAAAGGCAAGAAGAACAACAGAGGGAGAATGGCAGCACCTAAAACAAACACACAGAGCCAACGGAGCGGGCGGCCAAAGCCGTGGCGCTGCGGCGCCAACTATTCCTGTGTTTGGATCCACGGTAAATAAACAAAACAGCCTGTTATAACCCTCCTCCTTTTTGGAAGGCAGTCAGGGAGGCTGGCGAAAGAGAGGAGAGGATGAAGGACGAGAGGGATGGATATGATGAGGACCGCTTTGGCTTAGGGCACCACTTTTGTTCTCAATGAAAGCCTGCAGGGATTTTGATCTAATGATCTAAAGCGGGGGTGTCAAACGTACGGCCTGTGGTCCGGATAAGGCCCGCCAACAGAGTTTATCCAGCCCGCAGGATGAGTTTGATAAGTATAAAAGTGAGCTGAAATTTTTGAATGAAAAAAAATGCTCTTCTAAATGTATGCTGAAATCATTTGTATGTTCTTCTAACTTTGTGATTAATAAATGAGTCCAAATTTACAAGTTTTGTTGTAGATGATGCTACATGTGTACAGAATAAACTATGATGTTAGTGCATCAGTTGAAGAAAATGGGTAAATTACATTAATAACATCCTGTAATTTGAGTTTCATATTATTTATTCCATATTCTGAAAAAATGAACACCAATTGAAGCATTTAAAAGACTCTGCCAGACTCAATTCCACCTATTCGACTGATGAATATTATCCCAAGGACAAATAGAATACTATATTAACTGCAACATGCAAGTGTAAAAAAACAACAACAAAAAAACACTACAATTTTTATATTTTCTGATTGTGCTTGTTCCATTTTTAAACAAAGAAAACAACCTGAAGTGGTCTTTATTTTTAAGTTATCATGCCATAATTTTACCAGTCTGGCCCACTTGGGAATAGATTTTCCTCCATGTGGCCCCTGAGCTAAAATGAGTTTGGCACCCCTGATCTGATCTTCTCAGTTTTACAAGTTTTGTTGTAGATGATGCTACATGTGTACAGAATAAACTATATGATGTTAGTGCATCAGTTGAAGAAAATGGGTAAATTACATTAATAACATCCTGTGAGTTTGATATTATTTATTCCATATTCTGATTAAAAATTAACACCAATTGAAGTAGTTTAAGACTGCCGGACTCAATTCCACCTATTCGACTGATGAATACTATCACAAGGACAAATAGACTACTATTAACCGCAACTTGCAAGTGTAAAAAAAAAACTAAAAAAAACACTACGATTTTTATATTTTCCGATTGTGCTTGTTTTATTTTTGAACAAACAAAACAATCTGAAGTTATCTTTATTTTTAAGTTATCATTTTACCAGTCTGGCCCACTTGGGGGTATATTTTCCTCCATGTGGCCCCTGAGTGTGACACCCCTGATCTGATGTGAAGCAGCGTAGCTCGGTTGGTAGAGCAGCTGTGCCAGCAACCTGAGGATTCTAGGTTCGATTCCCGCTTCTGACATTTTAGTCACATCTGTTATGTCCTTGGGCAAGACACTTCACCCACATGCTCCCAGTGCCACCCACACTGGTTTAAAAAATGTAATTTAGACAATGGGTTTCACTATGTAAAGCGCTTTGAGTCACTAGAGAAAAGCGCTATATAAATATAATTCACTTCACTGATCTAAAGGCTCAGTAGGTCCCTAAAAACAAGCAAAGCGCTCCTGTCACACAGAGGATCTGTAAGTAGCATTTGTGCAGTGGGTCCCTAAAAAAAACACTTCGCTTTGTGAAGCGTTTTTGCACACGTTGGACTTTGTTCCTCAGTGAACCTCAGCTTCCCAAGTGCTGGCAGCACTCATGCAGGCTATGACGCTCGCGTCACCGTTCTTGACTGGAGGCAAGACACAATTATCACAATTATTTAGACCAGGGGTGTCAAACTCATTTTAGCTCAGGGGCCTGCATGGAGGAAAATCTATTCCTAAGTGGGCCGGAATGGTAAAATCATGGCATGATAACTTAAAAATAAAGACAACTCCACGTTGTTTACTTTGTTTTACTTTGGCCAAAAATAGAACAAGCACATTCTGAAAATGTACAAATCTCAATTAATCATCTGGACAAAACACTTCAAATTTGTTGAAAATTCTGAGGAAATTGGTGCAGTTTCGAAAAACACAATGAGCTTTAACTTCGTCTTAGTGTATCTACAAAGCCAGGATTACACTTTAAGTCACAGTCTTTCTGGGATTGAACAAAATACACATGTAAACTCTTCGAGGTATCCAATACCTCCTTTGTCATGTCCCCGTATCAATCCAGTGCTAACTCAACAAACCGTAAGAAACGGAAGTAAAAACTATTCAAAAGGGGTAAACTTTCTCGTTTTTGACTGATACATTATGGGGGAGTAAGGGTGCCAAAAAACAAATGTGCTCGTAGCAGAAGACATAGGTTTAAAGTTTAATTTGGGTCGAGGGAGAGGAGCCGCAGCCACGCTTTACTTTGTACGTCTTGCTAGTCCTAACAGAATTGCTATTGTGACATCCAGTGGACACATTTAGAACAGCAGTTTCTTTCATTAAAAAAAAAATGCAGCATCATTTAAATACTTGGCAAACTCATCACGCGGGCCGGATAAAACCTGTTCCGTTTGACACCCCTGATTTAGACAATACGTTTGCCTCATTTTAAGTGGACAATCAATCCAGACTGTAATACAAACTTCCCACTGACTACTCTAAAGCAGTGTTTGTCAATCTTTTTTGAGCCAAGGCACATTTTTTCCATTGAAAAAATGCGGCGGCACACCACCAGCAGAAAACATAAAAAAACTTAACTCAGTAGCTGATATTGACAGTAAAAAGTCGTTATTGCAATTGTTGGATATGACTTTAAACCAGTGGTTCTTAACCTTGTTGGAGGTACCGAACCCCACCAGTTTCATATGCGCATTCACCGAACCGTAATCATAAAATGATGTTATATTAAAGAAATACTAATAAAGATATATTTTACAAACGGAAAGTTACAGGAATGTACACATAATCCCATGTTTACATCTCATTGTGCAACATGTGAATGTTTAAGTGGGAACTAAATGCGATATCTGAAAGGGGTACACATTATTTCTAAAGTAGGACCCCCACCCAGACATATAATACTAGTACACAGCTCATGAAAAACAATATGTTATAGTCATTGTAAGTTGGCCAAAACACTTATATTACAAAATAATCTCATGGAAATGACTGCTGTCATTTGATTACAATAATAAAACTTTGAACTTATTTAGTCAGATTTGGGACAGGTGTGCTGCAGGTGTGACCACAGTGCATGTGCAAGTCTGACGTCGCTCACATGCGCTCCATCGAACGCTGCGTTTGCTCACACATATGGAAAATTAGAGGGAACATTGTTTGGGGGTATCCATAATACGCCGGCAGGGAGAAGTTTTTATTTACACGATGAGTCGGGTGTGTCTTGACCTCCGCGGCAGAGGCTCTGTCGAACCCCTGAGGCCGACTCACCGAACCGCTAGGGTTCGATCGAACCCAGGTTAAGAACCACTGCTTTAACCATAACCAACCATGCATCAATATAGCTCTTGTCTCAAAGTAGGTGTACTGTCACGACCTGTCACATCACGTCGTGACTTATTTTGAGTTTTTTGGTGTTTTCCTGCGTGTAGTGTTTTAGTTCCTGTCTTGCGCTCCTATTTTGGTGGATTTTCCTGTTGGTATTTTCCTGTAGCAGTTTCATGTCTTCCTTTGAGCGTTATTCCCCGCACCTGCTTTGTTTTAGCAATCGAGACTCTTTAATTATCCTTCTTTGTGGGGACATTGTTGATTGCCATGTCATGTTCGGATGTACTTTGTGAACGCTGCCTCTGCTCCACACGCTGTAAGTCTTTGCTGTCGTCCAGCATTCTGTTTTTGTTTACTTAGCAGCCAGTTCAGTTTTAGTTCCGTTCTGCATAGCCTTCCTTAAGCTTCAATGTCTTTTCTTAGGGGCACTCACCATTTGTTTATTTTTGGTTTAAGCATTAGATACTTTTTTTACCTGCATGCTGCCTCCTGCTGTCGTCTGCATAGTGTCTAAACAACCTCGCGCCAACATATCTCTCCGACCTCCTTCAGCCTTACTGCCCCACCCGATCCCTAAGATCAGCCGATCAGCTGCTACTAACGGTCCCTGACACAAGGCTGAATCTTAGAGGGGACAGAGCTTTCGCCGCTGCTGCGCCCAAGCTCTGGAACGACCTACCTCTGAGTGTTAGACAAGCCTCCTCTCTTCCTGTTTTTAAATCTCTCTTAAAAACATACTTTTATTCCATGGCTTTTAACACTGAGTGATATCCATAGTGCAATGGCGCCCCATAATACACCTGCTGTGAACCTGTTTTTATGTATTATTTATTTATTTTTTATCGTGTTCTGTTTGTGTTGTGTTGTGTTTGCTCGGTACTCATATTATCTTTTAACCTGCCCATTGTACAGCACTTTGGCTACCCCTGTGGTACATTTTAAATGTGCTTTATAAATAAAGTTGATTTGATTTGATTAGTGTGATCACGACAAACCATGTTCTACAAAGCAACCTGCTGCCACCTACTGATATGGAAGAGTATTACACAGTTACTCTGCCAAGCTCCGGACAGTACAGACACTCCACAACGGCACAATATTTGCGGATTATAATTACAGTTTGCAAAAAAATATTTTTAACCCAATTAGGTGAAATTGCATATTCTCCCACGGCACACCAGACTGTGGCAAACAGTGGTTGAAAAACACTACTCTAAAGTATAAGCATATCCATTTCTTTAGTATTGTCCTTTGCAAAGGGCTGACATGTCCATCGCCTGTCCTGCTTGCTTGCCATTTGATCCAAGAGATGAGAAAAACAGAGCCTCTCTGTCCCATGTAGCTCAGGAGAAAGGAGGAAATGAGCAAGATGTCCACTGATGGACAATGCGAGTCACCTGTCAAGCAAGGGAGGACATTTTCCAGAGAAACCTGACCGTTGAATACTCGCACTGTACCGTCTTTGTTTCCAGGTTGACATGTGATATGTGCACATCTGCTCAAGCCTTTGTCTTGTTCACCCTCAGCGAAGGAACAACGGCTAAAAGGCCGTCCGAAGAGGGCCCCCTCGAGTCACATGCCACATAGTAAACAACACCATGTGACCCCCAAAGGATGCAAATGCACACAGAAGACAAGGTAAAGGAAGGGGAGATGTTACAATACCACAAAAAGAAGGGCTGTCAGCAGTAGTTTGCAAGATGAAGCAGACTCCATGGCTTCATGAAGCCCTCAAAGCAGCTGTCCTCCCCGGGTCAGTCCTGTCCGCCTGCAGCCCTCCTCTACGTCTCCTCAGGAGGGACGTGGATTAGAGGGGAGGGTAAGGAAGGAGGGGAGGTGGGAGGTATTTTCTATGTGCAATGTGAGGGCGAAAGGAGGGGTCCCGTGTCGTCTGGCCAATCAATAAATGGTCTTCAGTCAAGCATACAAACAAGGACTTGGACGCCAGCTGCAACATCACACCTTTATGTTTATTATTGTTGTATATTGTCTCCTCTTTGCTTGTGTCTGACTTCTTTTTTTGTCTTTGTATGCACCTTCTGTGCACCTTAAAGTCCAGACATTGAAGAGGGTTTTTGCAATTTGCTGACAGTTACATTTCTCAAACCAAAAAAATATAACAAGAACACCATCGGCTAGCTTGTGTTAGTAGTAAAAGTTAGTAGTGGATTAAGAGAACGTATATTTGTATTTACATATAAGCTGCTACTTTTTTCCAATGCTTTGAACTCTGCGGCTTATTAAACGGTGCGGCTAATTTATGGATTTTTTTCACTAACGTCCAGAATGTTTTGTATTCAACAAATAGTTCTCATATTACACCGACAGACACGTGAAAATGTGTGTTATTGTGTGCGCTATGACGTCAACTTGTGCACAAGTTTGTTCACTGCAGGTGCTGCTGGTTGACAATGTACTTCCGCTTTTGTGTCGGAGGTATATTTGTCCATAGCTTTTCTGTTCGAAGGGATTGCTTTATTTATCGTCTAGGTTTTACAATATAACAAAAACTATTCATATTTACTAAACCGTCCCATGTGTGATGTCTGTAGGCGTGTTTTCATGCATATGTGTACGTGCTATCGTAATTTAATCAAAATAGCATCATTAGCGAATATGCTAACACGTTTACAAGTATCTCTGTAAATGGTAAATGGGTTATACTTGTATAGCGCTTTTTTACCTTTTTAAGGAACTCAAAAAGCTTTGACACTATTTCCACATTCACCCATTCACACACACATTCACACACTGATGGCAGGAGCTGCCATGCAAGGCCCTAACCACGACCCATCAGGAGCAAGGCTGAAGTGTCTTGCTCAAGGACACAACGGACGTGACGAGGTTTGTAGAAGGTGGGGATTGAACCAGGAACCCTCAGGTTGCTGGCACGGTCACTCTCCCCACCGCGCCAGGCCGTCCCCTATTAAGTATTATTAACTTACAAGGGCATTCTCTTTGTATTGTTTCAGTTTCATAAATTCACCAAAATGTCGCAGTGGAGTTATTGAGTCTGTTTAGCTGATTGGAGAGCTTGCTTCCACAGCTAGTGGGTCCGTGACGATGACATCAGCCGTTTTACGGTTTGGAAACAATTAAGGCAGTGGTCCCCAACCACCGGTCTGCGGACCGATTGGTACCGGGCCACACAAGAAAAAATAAATAAAAAAATTAAATCAACATAAACAACACAATATATACATTATATATCAATATAGATCAATACAGCCTGCAGGGATACAGTCTGTAAGCACACATGATTTTATTTCTTTATGAGAAAAAATAAAAAAATGAAAAAAAAAATCCCCCCCACCCACGTCCGTGGGACAAATTTTCAAGCGTTGACCGGTCCGCAGCTACAAAAAGGTAAGGGAACACTGAATTAAGGTATGTAAATATATTTTTACAAAATCTTTTGTACCGGTTTATATCTGCGGCTTGTGGTACTGTGCGGCTATATATGTAAAAAAATGTATTTCTACTAAAATTTGGTGGGTGTGGCTTCAATACCGGTGCGCTCTACACAGGGCCACCTTAATGCACTGGCCTACCTGGGCTGAAGCTCAGGGGCCCCCACCTAATCAAGGTCCCTAGATTTTGACGGTGGAATGAAATGATTGGTGTTCATGGGCTGTCAATCAGAGACAGCTTTGCTTCGTGTAGCGAATATAAACCGCTGCGTTGTTTTTTCCTGCTGCTCCCAGAGGTGCGTAAACCCAGGTCGCCGGTGTTAGAGGTGAGCATACTAACTACAGAGCTAAAAGCACATGCGATCTCCCAGATCGCCAGCACTATTCTTGAAGTTGACAAAGACGTGCATGCGCTCTTCGCAAAGGAGACGTTTTAAAATTGATATTTTTGCATTGTTGTTGGTCATAATTTTTTTTTTTTTTTTTTTCTCCAGCGTGTTGTGGCTTGGGGGCAAAAACCCCTCAGGGCCCCACCTTAAGGCGGACCTGGCTCTACAGCCTGGAAAATATGATATATTTCTCACAAGGACTAAAAATAGCAAAGCACTCTTGTCAAATAGAAGACGCAATTTTGACATGTTCAATGTGAAGTGTCCTTTATGATCTGCAGCTCCAAAAAACTGCAGACAGCACTCGTGTAGCCCCCCAGACCATGATGCTACCATCACCATGCTTGACTGTAGGCAAGACACGCTTATCTTAGTCCTCACTTGTTATTTAGACTTGTGCTACCTAGACCATAGTGGCTGCATTTTGACTGAATAGTAAATCTATACAGCTGTACATTGACTACTCCAACGTATAGCCATCTCTACAGTGTCATTTGAGAAGATATAATAAAATAATTGCTGAAATGCAAAGGGTGTTCGTGACCCTATTTTAATCTTGTCACAAAAGCATTTTTCCTTTTAGACTCCTTAAATGGAGCCTTTCATAACATCTGGAAGTAAAGGCCCACTGGATATTTCCTCACTGCAGTGAAGGTGGGGGCAGGTGGAGGGACATTTGTGGAAGAAAAAAAAAAGTCAGCAAGATGGACAGCTCTTGGCACACATGGACTGGGTCGTAAACTAAGTGACTTTCCAGTTCCTGCCGTGGCACAACATAACGGATTATAGTAATTGGTGCCAGTGTGCGCTCATATAATGCAACCGTGATTCAGCTCCAAAGACAATACTCTGGAGTCAAGCTCACAAAATGGACATTCACTTGGTCTTTATTCATAATTCTCTGATATTTACTTTTAGAACGATAGAAGAAATTGGTCGCATATTTTGCAAGTGTAAAAAGGTACCGAAAATATACTGCCAAGTTGGCCCTGAATTTGCCAGGGACTGAAATGTATGTTTGATTGACACCTGAAACATCCTTGAATGAGGCCAAAAAAATGCACACAACTTTGGAAAAATACAATTTTAAAATCAGGCTTCGCTACAAATTTTAAAATAAATATTTCCAACTATCTGTCAGTGAGCTGTAAAGTTAAAGTCCCAATGATAGTCACACACACACTAGGTGTGGTGAAATTACCCTCTGCATTTGACCCATCCCCATTTTCAACCCCTGGGAGGGGAGGGAAGCAGGGAGCAGCAGCCCCCAATTCCAACCCTTGATGCTGAGTGCCAAGCAGGGGCAATGGGTCCCATTTTTATAGTCTTTGGTATGACTCGGCTGGGGGTTTGAACTCACAACCTTCCAGTCTCAGGGCGGACACTCTAACCACTGAGCAGGTTTCTGCTGAGGTGGGGGGAGCATGGAGCAGACCCAACAAAGCAACCAAGAGAGTCGACTCCACCCTCAGCCACCCACTAACTCTCGGCCAGTGTCCAGTCTGCATGAATGAGCGAGGATGCGTCTAACGAAACCGAGGTGTCCGATTCCTTCTCATTCAGCCAAGACACTGTGAAGCTTGTCCGTCCCAGAGCTCAGCGCCAGCTCCGCTGCCCTGTCTCTTCATCCGCATCTCCACCAGTCTCTCCAAACGGACTCTGGTGTGGCAGAGACCCAGCAGCTGGTCTCCATGGCCAAAAGGCTCCCAGGAGGCAGATCCAGAAGTTCACAAAAAAGCACCGCAGAAGCCACGAAAGTGCCACAAAAACCCACATGAAAAAACCCACATGAAAACATCAGGAACATGATAGGATGACACAAGAGCCCAGAGCTCCTGCCACTACAGCGGCGCCACCTTGGAAAAACGATGCATGATGTTGCCGTTAAAATGTAACAGTGATGTCAGCACTATAGCAAAAACTACATACGAGCTTTGCTAGTACATTTGTGTCCTCAATGTTATGTTGTTGTATCAAAATAAAAAGGTCTGAATATTAACCGTATTTCCAAAAATCCTGGTTCAAAACTTTGGAATGGAGATGTCATTCCCAAGTGTATTTGCTATATAAAAGCTATTTATATAAAAAAAAGTTTCACCCCACAAGTGCTCAAGAAAATTGGAAGTGTCGGACCCGTATTCCAATTTGCTGCTTGTGTGCTTAGTCTGGATCAAATTAGGCCTCAACCCCAGTGGAGACACTCTTTGATATCCCAATGCAGAACTCCATTGACAAACGGTACCATTTAAGATACGCTGACATTCTGATGTAGAATTCCATTGACAAATTGGACCGTTTAGCAAACCTATAGTTAATTTCTGTGTCTGACTCTGATGAACGCTGCTTCACCTTGTTGTGCCAATTCAGTGAAAGAGAACAAACACCCTGCCCTAATTTATTTTGGATTCTTGATTAACTAGCTACATGAGGATGAAATTATAAATGCACTGTTACAGGGGGACATAGAGTCCATATTTGTTGTTCACAGTACAACCCAGATCCCATGAAGCTAAATACTAAACTTTAAGGTCACCATGAACGGAAAGCTTGTTTAAATTATAAATCTTGGATTATAGTTTTAAAACAAGAGTTGCTTCAATCAGGACTACAGATAACTAAATATATTTCAGACTAAGACTTCCACTTCTTGTTTGGGTGTGCAGCAGCTATAAAAAAAAAAAAACCTGGACCATTCATCAAAGCAAAGGCTGAAACTGCTATAACCAGCAACGAAAAAGACGGGTCCAATCTGCTCTGACGGCTCTGTAGACCCACGGTTTTGCTTTTCAACCTGAAAATTGAGTCACACCACGAACATGTGTTTTCCATTGTTGGGAACGTATCGCGTGTTGTCTTTGGCGCTCAGCGGAAAGCGATAGTAACGTGATAAAAGTGGTCAAAGGCAGGCTCTGGAACATCCTCTGTTGTGTGACGTTTTTCACTGTAGATAATGATGCCGTAACGAGGAGAAGGTGCCGCAGGTCCCTCATCGTGACCTGTGTCTGACCTAAATATGGCAGCTGCTAAAAGAAGACGGCAAACCTCAAGCGCCAATTTCTTTCCTTTTTGAGAAAGTCGTATATTCACTGAGGTTCCTTTGATATATGCGCAATTAAGTTTTCAACAAGGTATGCATCAAACAGTGAAGGACGTGAAGGATCTTCTGTGGCTTCCAGCAAAGTTCAAATAGGAACTCCCTGCTTCAGAAAAATGCCTTGACCTCAAACAAAAAGATAAATAAATAAATACTGGAGTCGTCTTATAGTTGGGGTCAAGAGATTTATACATGCAAAATCCAATTCTTGTCAAGCAAGTCTGAGCTATTGCTATAGCTATTGGGATACATACATGCAAACTAACAATTTTTTTGTCTCCGAATTTGAGTTGGAAAAAAAAAAAAAAATATATATATATATATATATATATATACACACACACACATATATACATATACATACATACATACATACATATATATACATACATACATATATATATATATATATATATATATATATATATATATATATATATATATATTATGTTTGGGTATGAATGAATGGCCGAGCATAGACCAGATTCAGATCTAAAGAGCAGATCAGTAGTTAGGAATGTAGGACAGATAGGGATGGGTACCTTTCACAGTTAAACTTATAGGTGGGTTGCAATCACGTGACCTAGAGGCACATCCGGACACTTCTGAGTTTCAGGCGATGGTCTAAACCCAATGAGGCTACTGTTAGATTGCACTGATGCAGGTAAATTATCAATGTTTTAGTACGACTTTGGTAAGCTATGAAGCCGTACCGCTTGATGGATTGTACTGTGCTTCAACATAGGAGTATTATTATGGTGTGTGTGTATAAGGTAAGATGTATTATCAGGCGTTTTGTTTTGCAACATTATGCAAAAGCAGCTTTTCTTACTTTCTGGTACCTGCTGATCTGTATTTGGGATCTGCATAAGTCCTGAAAACTTGGTCGATAAGCTTTTTCCTTTTCTCTATCTTCTTGTTATGGGACATTCATACTCCGCTGTTGTCATTTCTAATATAAAGTAGTGTAAAGTTCTTAATTACATCTGTCAGTAAACTCGCCATGAAAGCGCTAAAACATACTGGTGTACCGAGTTTACTTTATTCACCCAAGGAACTTTAGTTATTAGAGAGTTCCGGTCGGACGGTTTTTCACGGGACACATTTCCGGCGTTGTGATGGTTATACTAGTGAGTCACGGATGAGGAGATGCTGCTCCGTTATTGATTTAAGTAAAGTCTGACTGTCATTAAAACAGTTAGCTCCATCTTTTGACACTTCTTCCACTCCCGTCCTTGCACGCTACACCGCTACAACAAATATGACGGAAAAAAAGACGCTGCTGAAGGTGAGCAACGTAAGTAAGATCGCCCACAAAACGGCACATCCTGAAGCGACTGTCAGAAAGCGGCTTGAAGATGATTTGTAAAATATAATCTATGCAACATTTTGGCCAAAGAACCACAATTACATGTTATGTAGACCACAAGGAAGTGTTTTACATTTTGAAAAATAAATAAATATGAATCCTTTAATGCGCCCTTTAATCCAGTGTGCCTTTCTGTATGGAAAAAAAAAAAACCTGACTTGACCCGCTCATCGGCAGTGCGCCCTATGGTCCGGAAAATACGATACAAATAAGAACGAGGGCAGAGCCAAAAAAACAAGGACAAAGTAGCAACCAAAATACTCACTAGAAAACAACTCAGAGAGGAACTGCACATGCTGGGACTGGAAATCAGGACCACAGCCAAGAAGTGCATGGGGGTATCTAGCGACCAGCGTAGTGAAATTTGGTTTTGCAAATAGGTCCCTTTTAAAGTAACAGTACTCGTACTACTACTAATATAAGTTTAGTTAGATGAATAAACAATACTATGAATATAAATTGGACAAACTGAGAATTAGTTTCAACAGCAATTATATTAATATATCTACAGTATTACCATAGTCACCTGTAGAAAATAGGCAGGTTATATTTGGGGAGATTTATACTAACCAACAGGTTTAAATTTGAATTTTTATTCGTAACCATTTTTTCATGAGCACACAATTGCCGACTTTGACCTGTCAGCGCCGCCGTCATTCAAAAGTTGTGAGGTTTGTCTGATATTTGTACACAAGCATCGTGCATGGTCAGGACTGTTTATACAGGAAAGCCAACTACTTAATGGAAAAGGAGAGGAATTGGGAGTGCATGACTAAAGAGCTCCCCCAATCCCACATTAAACTCACACCAAACCGGCGCTTTGGAGGCCCAACAGCTGTCTAAATACGCTACCGTGTTGCAATAAAGAAAGGAAAACTCATTGGCTGCCCCCAGTGGTTGGAATGAGCAGCTACACAAAACCTGCACAAACCAACCACCAACCAACCAGTCACTCGTGCACGCCATCCTCTGTCATTATCTCCAAAGTGATGTCACTGACAATTTGGCGAGGAATGATGTAGGTTTTCTTGTGGTTCGACCTGGAAAACCCCAGGCGCCGCAAATAATTACCCCACACTTTAGTCTAAACAAACCCTTTTCTTATCGCAATTATCACATGGATAGCGAAGAATGTGAACTTGCTTGATTATGGCGCAGATCAAGTGATTGTTTGGAATCAGCGTCCGATCGGAATCTGGTTCAAATCACAAGCGGCATAGCAACGCCCTTATTGTGCACAACAAGTCATATATTTGCTTTGTTGTCCCCTTGGGGTGCCTCCCATTACGATTTGGAAATGTAATTAATTGGTGGAACGATGGGGAAATGTTTATGTATATTCCCTCAAGAAGACATTTTATAACACTTGGCTTGGTTTGTAAAATGTGGCTATTGACTAAATCGATGCTTCTGAGTTCCTAGTCATAAACAGTTATTTGACATGAGAGTCTGGCTAATTAGATTTTTCTGTGTTGTATAATAATCCCAGTAACCCAAATACAAGACAGCTCTTAATATAATACAACACGTATATACCTTGAATGTAAGATGACCCCAGATATAAGACCACCCCTAGCACATAAGACAAGGTTTGTGAGTCTGGATAAAAGACAACTCCTGCCACATAAAACAATCTGTCCTGCCTAAATATTTAAACTGCAAATACAAGATGGCCCATGACACATAAGACGAGGTGCGATGTGGTTTTCATGTAAAAAATCTCAAGACCCCAAATCTAGACGCCCCATCACACACATACAGTAAGAGCTCATGTGTTATGCATTCATAAATGTCTAGACGGGCCTTATTGTAGGACAGACCTGGGCATTCTGCGGCCCGCGGGCCACATCCGGCCCTTTGTGCATCCCTGTCCGGCCCGCGTGAGGCCAATCATAAATTACAAAATACATTTTAAAAAGTATCTATGTCGAGTGTGCAATACAACGGTGCTGCTTTTGTTTTGAAAAGCGTTATTTGTATTACTTCCGTGTGGACGTATGCGCGTGCGTGATTGTGAGTGAATGTGAACAGCTGCAATCACAAATTACAAAATAAAGTTGAAAAAACATCTATGTCGTGCGTGCAATACAACTGTGCTGCTTTTATTTTGAAAAGTGTTATTTATGGGCGTATGTCCGTGTGTAACCTGTGAGTGAAGGTGCACAGCGAAAAGTGATGCACGGTTTACACCCGAGACGCTAAAAAGAGAAAAGTTGATGACGAATGGCGTGTTTTCAACAAGACATGGACTGCCAAGCAACGTTCCCTCTAAGGTGCGCGCCTGCGCAATTGCACACTGTTCAAGCGTCGTCTGCGCACAGCAAATATATCAAATAAAATCCCATCTGAATTCTAAACAAAATAAACATTTATTCTGTGTAATTTTGCAATGCAACTCTGAGTGACAGTGACAACAAGCGGCCCTAACGGTGTTCATCAACACCGTTCAATTGAACACAGTTCAATTATTGTAACGTCTATCGAGATGCTTCGAGGCCAGGAATTATATTGATCACTTTATTGAGCAAAACTGTTTATATTCGGCCATAACCACACCAAAAACATGAGTAAAACACTTCTATCTGGAAAAACTAGTCATTTTCTGCCGTTTATGGCCACACAAAAAGTCGGACAACTCAAACACCACACAAAGTTACACTATGACTCCTCAGTCATACGTGTGCTTATTTTACTGTCATTTATTATTAATGTTAATTTATTTATATTAATCATGGAATGCTGTTACTAGAGAAAGTTACAGGAATGCACACTTCACCCTATGCTTACATTTCATTGTGCAACATGAGGATGTTTAAGGGGAACTAAATGTGATCTCTGAAAGGGGTACAACTGATTTCTAAAGCAGTGCTTTTGGTATAAAGTTAAGTTAGGTTAGGTTAAATGAAAGTATTATTATTATTATTATTAATTATTATTATTATTATTATTAATAATCTTACGGTATATATCAAAAATAATATTGAGCAAAATTTAATTGAAATAGTGTCGATGTGGCCCTCCAGCAGTGCTCGGGTTGCTCATGCGGCCCCCGGTCGAAATTAATTGCCCACCCCTGTTGTAGGACAAGCAAAAGCACAGGACAATATGTTGTACAGTTTGCATGTATAACTGTCAAATAGAAGACCACTTAAGACAATATTGTATGTTGTTTGCATGTATACATCTCTAGACCCTGAATATAAGACGACCCATAGCACATGAAACGATGTGCGTGGTTGACATGCATACTGTAACTCCCTCATTTGGTTTACACCTTTAAGTCTCAAAATGTCACATATAAGATGGCCAAGTTCAATCGTAAGACGAGGTGTGATGTAGTTCTCAAGACTTAAAATCTAAGACAGGGGTCACCAACCTTTTTGAAACCAAGAGCTACTTCTTGGGTACTGATTAATGCGAAGGGCTACCAGTTTGATACACACTTAAATAAATTGCCAGAAATAGCCAATTTGCTCAATTTACCTTTAACTCTGTTATTATTCATAATTAATTATATTTATCTTTGTGGAAACACTGATCATCTTAAGGATTTCTCACAATAAATATATATAGAAACAGATAAACATCAATATGCAACACTTTATTTTTATATTTTCTCTAAGTGCACATTTTTCAAATTGAACATTTTCAAATGATCACTTCTAAGACAGTCTTGTGAAATCACAATATCCCATTTTAACTAGCTAGCCACTAACATTTTTTAACAAATCATGAATTACTTTGCACCATGTTTGTACAAATAATAACTCATGTAAAACACAAAAGTCAACTCTCAAATTTGTAAATAAATCAGGTCACACTTTGAACTGGACACCAAATCTGTTATCTGTTTCTTTGTCAGTTAGTGAAGACCAAGTCTTTAAAATATTTTCAAATTCTATTTGAGTTTTGTCTCTCTTAGAATTAAAAATGTCGAGCAAAGCGAGACCAGCTTGCTAGTAAATAAATAAAATTAAAAAAACAGAGGCAGCTCACTGGTAAGTGCTGCTATTTGAGAGCTATTTTTAGAACAGGCCAGCATGCTACTCATCTGGTCCTTACGGGCTACCTGGTGCCCGCGGGCACCGCGTTGGTGACCCCTGATCTAAGACAACCCATCGCACACAGTACAGTAAGATCTTCTGTGTTTTGGATGCATAAACATCCAGACCCCCAATGTAAGATGCACCTTATTATAGGACACGGGTCGGCAACCCAAAACGTTCAAAGGAGACATATTGGACCAAAAATACAAAAAACTAATCTGTCTGCCGTATATAAAAGTCTTATAATGTAGGCAACACATGACGTAAGTGTCTATATTAGCAATGTCAAGTTATGTTTTGTTTGTTTTTGCTCTCCCCTAACTTGAAAAGGTTTTGACTTTTTGACCAGGGGTTACACTGGGACTTCACTCTTTGTTTTAATCCAATGATGAGACAAATCTCTGTTTCTCCTTTTATTTTGGACTTGATTGTCTCTTTTTTTTTTTCATTAAATAGTTGTAAGGTGAAAAACCTTTGGAGAAGGTGGAAAAATACATTAGGGACCAATATAAACAAATTACATTTCAATAAACCATTTTTTCAAGTAAACGTGTTTCCAAAAGTACATATAGTGACCCTTAACAGCTTCGATTGGGCATTTAAACGTTTAACAACCACTTGGCAATTAAAATAATTCACAACATATCAAATCAAACATCAAAATAATATAAGTCATCTCACCGTCAGCCACCCTGTCTCTGTAAAAAGTTAGGCACTACTGCATTTGGCAAATTCTCCTAGAGCAGTGTTTGTTGGCCTGAAGTCTGAGCAGGAGATGCAGACTCAAAAGGAGTGGATTTGATTGCTTCAGGTGAGAGCCTTCCTGATTGCTGGATGATCTTCAGCTGTTGGTAATTTTGTCTGTAATTCCAGTTCTGTCCTCTGGGGGGAAATGGGAGCCAAACTCATATTTGGACATGAGGCTGTCACGCCAAATTTCTTCCCCCTACAACCCCCCCCCCCCCCCCCCCATTTACTTCCAGGGTCATTTCCTCTTACGTCATTTCCTCTTACTTACGTCATTTCCTCTTACGTGATTGACAGCGATCGAAATTAACCCTGAAGTAGTGTTGACCCGTGGAAAACTAATCAAAAATCGTTTAATTCTCCGTCCTATACGGTAGTCAAATGTGCAATGAGTATTTGTTCACATATGCATTCCCAAAGTAACAGGATTTATGGGAAACATGAGTGCTGACGTAAAAACAACGAATGAAACTAAAAAAATGTAAGTTCACATAAAAGTCATTTTAATTTAGTTCACTTACACAGAGAACTAATAAAAACTGAATTTAACGAATAAATTTAGTTTTAATAAAGTTTGATAATGTTGATTGATAATGAATTAACTTATTGTACACTGTTATTCATTTCCGCATATGTCCACGAGTCAAATGTGCAGTCAGGAATATCCTCAAGTTAATTTGTCCGATTAATACTTGTCCGATTAATACAGACGTTTTGTTAACGCTATATTATAAAAAATTTAAATTTTTAAAAAAAAACTTAAAAAAAACAAGTATCCTTCCAGCGACGGGCAGTCAAAGCTGAAGTGCTATTGTAAGAGGAAATGACGTAAGAGGAAATGACCCCGGAAGTAAATGGGGGGGGGGGGGGGTAGGTTTTTGTAGGGGGAAGAAATTTGGCGTGACAAAGCCCTTCTGTTTGGGTGAAGGCTTTGGCCTTGTGTAGAGTTTGCCAAAATAATAGCCTACTATCAAAATGACTATGTGTTGCAGGCTGAAACAAATCTTTGTTGACAGACATTTTGAAATGTAATATTTATTCTACACATTTTTACAACATTAGAAACCATTAGTAAATCAGAGGCTACTCAGAAGGTGAGATAACTCCTGGAAATTACCGGCTTTTAATGGCCAAAGGTATAGATGTGTGTGTCCAAGTAAAAGGAAACGGCAGGCTGTCTTCTTTTTAATGGATTTATTACAATCTTTGGCAAGCTAGGTAATGTTTGCTGTGGTCTGGAACAACACGACACACAAACCACTATCAGAAATGCAGCCAATATTACATACAGATAATGTGTCATGAGACACGCAAAACTAAATTATATACAAAGAGAATAAAAGTAAAGGATATTAAATGAGCTCAAATATACCTACAAATGAGGCATGATGATGCAATATGTACATACAGCTAACCTAAATAGCATGTTAGCATTGACCAAATATGCCTGGTTAGCATTTCAACAAGTCAAAAACATCAACAAAGCACACTTTTGTGCATTCACGCACAGCATGAAACTTTTGGTGGACAAAATGAGACAAAGAAGGAGTGGAAGATTTTACATGCAAACTGTTGCATCACAGTCCACACTATGGTGAGTTCAAGAACTGCCGAAATTAGTAGGACAAAACGATGTTCACCAAATGCTCTCATCATTGAAGCATACACACAAACATATTAAACAGTGGGCTTTCCAACAATTGGGAAGGTTTGTGTCATGTTTGTCTTCAAACAAAAAACATACTAAAACAAAACAATTATTTTTACCCCATCTTTTTCCATTTTCAATAATTTTTTAAAAATGCTCCTGGGAGCCACTAGAGCAGGGGTCGGCAACCTTTACCACTCAAAGAGCCATTTTGGCAAGTTTCACAAATTAAAGAAAGTGATGGGAGCCACAAAAAAAATTTACAATTTAAAATGAAAAACACTGCACACAGAGCTTAAATGCTTTGTGCTATATTAACCAGGGGTCTCCGACACACGCACCGGCACGCACTTTAATGTGGACATTTGATGTTAGTGCAGCCCGCGAGTTTTGAATGAATGGCGCTTGATAGCGTCATACTTGCCAATCCTCTCATTTTTCCCCGGGAGACTCCCGAATATCAGAGCGTGATGACACCGCCCTCTACAGTCTGCCCTAACAGTGTACCTGCTTGACCACACGTAAGTGACAGCAAGGCGTACTACCTCAGCAACCACACATCTTACACTGACGGTGCCAATACCCAGAATCCCATGCAGCACTAACTCTTCCGTACTAGTTCAGCAACCACACATCTTACACTGACGGTACCAATACACATCTGACACTGACGGTACCAATACACATCTTACACTGACGGTACCAATACCCAGAATCCCATGCAGCACTAACTCTTCCGCTCAACCAACGCAAGGAGAGGGGGGGGGGGGGGGTTGATGTGTGGGGGGGTTGTGGTAGCGGGTGTATAATCTAGACCGGAAGAGTTAGGACTGCATGGGATTCTGGGTAATGGTTGTGTTGTGTTTATGTTGTGTTACAGTGCAGATGTTCTCCAGAAATGTGTTTTTCATTCTTTTTTGGTGTGGGTTCACAGTGTGGCGCATATTTGTAACGTAACAATGTTAAAGTTGTTTGATACGGCTACCGTCAGTGTAAGCTGTGTGGCTGATGAGTAAGTATGCTTTGCTGTCTCCTGTGTGTGCGATTGCTAACAACATGCAACATGCGGCTGGACTGGCACACTGTATGTAAATGCTATAGAGGACAATTACTGCAGTGCAATCAGGGCACGCCCTTTATCTAGTATTTATAGTCTAAATAGGATTATTTTTTCCCTGGGAGTTATTTATGAGAGACACTGAGATCCATAAGTCTCCTGGGAAAATCGGGGGGTCGGCAAGTATGTAGCTGAGCCGCATCAGAGTGGTCAAAGAGCCGCATGCGGCTCCGGAGCCGCGGGTTGCCGACCCCTGCACTAGAGAGCCGCATGCGGACAAGCCAAAGCACAATAGACAATGTAACGAATAGAAGACAACCTTGAATATATCAAAATCTACAGAAATAACCCCAAAAGCAGCACTATAAGGACATGAGTTAATTATTTGTATATATTAGTTTGCTGCCTCTGAACTCCCTACTCGTTATTAAATATAAACTGCAAAAGGTAACCATGTGTAGTGGCCTTTTAGTGAACAACCCCTCAATTTGCAGCAATTGCGAGCTAATAGTACTTCTTCATGACATTTGTAGAGTAATTCAGTACAGTGCATGCCCAGCCGCTAACAAGCACGGCCATTAAAGCCCACATTAAGGGAAATGGATACGTTTTTGGTTGCATGTTGCCCAGTGGTTAACCTAAGCGGCTCGCCGCATGGGTGGCGAACAGCTAGTGGAGGGGGGGGGGCGATCTTTCAGCGGCAGGTAATTACAGGCAGGATAACACTGTTGCTTACACTGGAGATTACAGCAGGCCTCCCGAGCCAATTGGCCACAATGGGCGAGTCATGCAGAAGCTCACACTGAGTGCAATGCTTCTGTGTTTATCAAAGTTAATTGAAGTGCCATCCAGTGATAAACGGCCACGAGCATCTACCGTCGGTGGACTTGGACCCATAAAAAAGACCAATGCATGGCGTTAAAAGACACAAAGTTTGCTCTCACAACATACAACAACTTCAAGGACAGAGAAAAATACAGTTGAAACTATTTTGATTGGTGGAGTGTATTCACTGGAGCATGCAAACAACACAGAGTTGGGACCTGATCATTTTCAAAACCCAAAACCAGTGAAGTTGGCAGGTTGTATAATTCATAAATAAAAACAGAATACAATGATTTGCAAATCCTTTTCAACTTATATTCAATTGAATAGACTGCAAAGACAAGATATTTAATGTCCGAACTGAGAGACTTGTTTTTTTTTTGCAAATAATCATTAACTTAGAATTTAATGGCAGCAACACATTGCAAAAAAGTTTTAGCAGGGGCATTTTTACCACTGTGTTACATGGCCTTTCCTTTTAACAACACTCAGTAAATGTTTTGAAAATGAGGAGACCAATTTTTGAAGCTTTTCAGGTGGAATTCTTTCCCATTCTTGCTGGCTTCAACAGCCAGGGGTCTCTGTTGTGGTATTTTAGGCTTCATAATGCGCCACACATTATCAATGGGAGGCAGGTCTGGACTACTGCTGGCCAGTCTAGTACCCGCACTCTTTTACTATGAAGCCACGCTGTTGTAACACGTGGCTTGGCATTGTCTTTCTGAAATAAGCAGGGGCGTCCATGATAACGTTGCTTGGATGGCAACATAAGTTGCTCCAAAACCTGTATGTACCTTTCAGCATTAATGGTGCATTCACAGATATGTAAGTTACCCATGCCTTGGGCACTAATACACCACCGTACCATCACAGATGCTGGCTTTTGAACTTTGCGCCTATAACAATCCGGATGGTTATTTTCCTCTTTGTTCCGGAGCACTTAATGTCCACAGTTTCCAAAAACAATTTAAAATGTGGACTGGTCAGACCCCAGAACACTTTTCCACTTTGCATCAGTCCATCTTAGATGAGCTCGGGCCCAGCAAAGCCGGCGGCATTTCTGGGTGTTGTTGATAAATGGCTTTCACTTTACATAGTAGAGTTATAACTTGCACTTACAGATGTAGCGACCAACTGTAGTTACTGACAGTGGTTTTCTGAAGTGTTCCTGAGTCCATGTGGCGATATCCTTTACACACTGATGTCGGTTTTTGATGCAGTATCGCCTGAGGGATCCAATGTCACGGGCATTCAATGTTACATGCAATGATTTCTCCAGATTCTTTGAACCTTTTGATGATATTACGGACCGTAGATGGTGAAATCCCTAAATTATTTGCAATAGCTCGTTGAGGAATGTTGTTCTTAAACTGTTGGACAATTTGCTCACGCATTTGTTCACAAAGTGGTGACACTCGCCCCATCCTTGTTTGTGAATGACTGAGCATTTCATGGAAGCGGCTTTTATACCCAATCATGGCACCCACCTGTTCCCAATTAGCCTGTTCACCTGTGGGATGTTCCAAATAAGTGTTTTATGAGCATTCCTCAACTTTGTCACTCTTTTTTGCCACTTGTGCCAGCTTTTTTAAAACATGTTGCAGGCATCAAATTCCAAATGAGCTAATATTTGCAAAAAATAACAAAGTATTCCAGTTCGAACGTTAAATATCTTGTCTTTGCAGTTTATTCAATTGAATATAAGTTGAAAAGGATTTGCAAATCATTGTATTCTGTTTTATTTATGATTTACATAACGTACCAACTTCACTGGTTTTGGGGTTTGTACTACAAATCACTTAGCGATGTCTTTAAGGTCTCTCAGGAGCGGTCTCCTAGTCTCTAAGGCCCATGAAAACAGTAGCAGGCACACTTCGAGCTCCGTATACAAACCCACAGTTGTTATGTGGCGAGGTCTTGTCCTTCAGTAGCATAATTCCAGTACCCACAGTGCAATGGTGCGAGACCACATCAAGCTGCAGGGGTTGTGGCGTTAGCCAAGGATTTACTGAGCGCATATGTTGACGGAACAAACACAGTGGGGTAGTGGGGGATGATAGAAAAGCTCCACCGAGCCAAAGCCACGTGGCTCAACGTCACATTTAATAGCTCGGGATCTTGTATATAAATAGTGTTTTGGAAATATACACGAGTTATACCAAACACCATCCCTGGCTTTTAGTGGCATCATTCTGACACAAAATCCAGATTGATCGGCTTTCACAATAGGTGGCGCTATGGTCCCCTTCTAGCCACTTAGTATTGGACTATTTTAAGAACCAATGCACAACCAAAGATAGTAAAAGACAACATTTATAAATGACTTGATACAGAAAGTTTGGTTTGCTATGTAGTCGTGGTCAAACGTGTACAAACACTTGTAAAGAACATAATGTTTTCACTAATTTCTACAACTCAAAAATAAACTACAAAAATTCAACCAGAAGCTTGTCAGAAGCTTGTGGATGGCTACCAAAAGCGCCTTATTGCAGTGAAACTTGCCAATTAAGGGCCATGTAACCAAATATTAACATTATTAGACCCAGCAAATTAGGTCACATTTTCAGTAGACCCATAATAAATTCATAAAAGAACCAAACTTCATGAATGTTTTTTGTGACCAACAAGTATGTGCTCCAATCACTCTATCACAAAAATAAGAGTTGTAGAAATGATTGGAAACTCAAGACAGCCATGACATTATGTTATTTACAACTTTTGACCACGACTGTAAATAATCTCATGATTTTCAGACAGTTATTCATTAATTCCTGTATTTGACATCATTTCCTGTCCTGCACTCTTATTTTTTGTTCCACTTCCTGCTTATCTCTATTTACCACCATTCCTCTGGTCTGACTGATGGCTCCTTCAACTGTCCCTGGTTGGCAACCACAACACTTTATTTTGCATGCTTTTGATACATTTCCTAACTTTGCTTTGTTGTGTGTGCTTTTATTTGCACTCCTCTGCTGCACAGCTTTGTTTTTGTTCTTTCGGGGTGGCATGGCTCGGTTGGTAGAGCGGCCGTGCTTGGGATCTTGTATATAAATTGTGTAATTTGAGGCAACATGAGGGTTCCGCCATCATAGTCACGTCCGTGGTGTCCTTGAGCAAAACCCTTTACCATTACTCCTGATGGGTCGTGGTTCGGGTTTGCATGGCAGCTCCCGCCATCAGTGTGTGAATGGATGAATGTGGAAATACTGTCAAAGCGTTTTGAGTACCTTGAAGGTAGAAAAGCCCTATACAAGTATAACCCATTTACCATTTTCTCTACACTGTCCCTAATAAATAGGGGCCTCTTACCTGCACTTTGCCTGCCGTCTCTGCATCCTGGTGTCCAGACAAACACTAGACCGTGACATAATTGGTGGAAGCCAATATAGGTAATTCAATGCTCTCGCCTTGTTTCTTAAGATTCAAGAAGCATCGCTTGTCTTGTGAAATCTAAACATTCCAATGTTACACCACACCGAAGACAAAAAGTCTTACACAATGGGGCACGGAAAAAAATAGAAAAACCTGAACCTAAACATCCTCAGCGCCTGCCAAAACTAACAAGCACAGCGGCCTAATGAAGATAAATGAAGTGTTTAATTGGGCATGCATGCCGTTGCCCCCTTTTTTCCACCTCGAGCTGGAGGCTAAACACAGCTGCCAAGGCCACCAAGTGCACTCCCCAGAACGCCATTTGCACCACTTGTCCAACCCCCTTTTACTTTGCTGACAACAGGCGGCAACGTCTACGCTTTGGTTTATAAAAGATACAAAATGTCCGTTTTTGCTAAAAAAAAAAAAGACATGCAGTAAGTAAAGGCATGCAGTGTACAAGTGCCTCCTGGCCAAAAAACAGTTGACCCAAACCTGCTTTCAGTGCACCCAAAAGAAGTCAAAGATGCCACAGTATTTTTTTAACAACGTTAAACAAGTTCCAACAGTAATGTCCAAAATCTAGGCCCGATGTGGAATTTAGGGTGTGTGCATGGAACCATGCCAGGCCTTAGAGCAGTGGTCCCCAACCACCGGTCCGGGGACCGGCACCGGTCCGTGACACATAAATAATTTATAACCGACCTCATTTCCTCATACTTAACTTTGGCCAGTCCCACCAGACACACCAATTACATTGTTCATAGATGTATTATAAAACTCCTGATAGGAAGTCGCCATTTGCTATATTTGTTACATCTTTCTTACATGGGACAATGCAAAATAATAAACATATAAAATGTAAAGGTGCCAAATCATAGTCAAAAGCAAGTTTCCATCTGCAGTCCGTGACAGGTTGATGACCTAAGATCAGGGCAGATCAGGAACAAAGTGACCATAGTAGTTAAAAGGAGAAGTGCTAAATTGTTGTATATAATAATTGTGCTGAAGGAAGAAAATATCAAATCTACAAGTAGTTAGCAAAAACAGATGAATTTACGCATGGAAAATTGGACCTAAAAAGCTAACATTAATGTATTTATGTATGAAATATTGCACAAAATATGAATACATAACTTTTAGAATGGAAAAAGTAATCCACACAATTCTATTGGAACTAATGTCAAGTATTTCTAGCTTTCTTATATATCCATGCTCTTGTCCTTGAATGTGATGTACCACATATAACCCATCAGATACTAAAGCCCAAAAAAAAAGCCTAATACTAGCAAAAATGAGCAAAAAACAAAAGTCTATGGAGAGCTTTTTTGCAAAGAGAAAAGTCCAGGGGCTCCCACTAATTGAATGCTATGGTGAGTTTTTTCATGTATTCATTTTTCATGCACTTATTTGCTATATTTATCAGCCACACATGGAAGGCCGGTCCGTGAAAATAATGCCTATACATTAAACCGCAAAAAAGGTTAGAGACCACTGCCTTATTCTGTACACTGCTGCTGGAATTTTAATTTTCCTGAGGGAACTCTCCTGAAGGAATCAATAAAGTACTATCTATCTACCTATCTATCTATCTATCTTAGAGTACTTCTTCCAATCACGCCAAAAGAGAAGAAATTATTATTTGTGTGTATAATTCAGTGTATTCACACTAAGGTAATGGTTCCGTGCCTGTACACACTAAACACCTAAAGCACGGAGCGTTTGAAAAGTGTGAGCGCACTAAAAAATGATTCCCCTTCTTTCGGCACAATTGGAAGAAGTAGTCTAGGACCTGCAGGCACAGCGTGATGGAGTCATAGCATGACTGCATTGCAATTGCTCACAGCAGATTCTAAAACAGGGGTGTCAAACAGGGCCGGATAAAGTTTGCTAAGTATAAAAATTACCCTGAAATTTTTGGAATGAAATAAACTGCTGTTCTAAATGTGTCCGTTGGATGTCGCAATAGCAATTATTTGTATCTTTGTCAATGATGCTACATATGTACAAAATAAATCCCATGATGTTAGTACATCCGTCGGGGAAAATGATCAAACTACATAAATAACATCCTGTAATTTGATTTTGATGTATTTTTTTTAATCTTGATAGATTGAAAATTTACACCAATGAGTTGACAGATGAACGTTATCACATAATTTGGGGACGGCGTGGCGAAGTTGGTAGAGTGGCCGTGCCAGCAATCGGACGGTTGCTGGTTACAGGGGTTCAATCCCCACCTTCTACCATCCTAGTCACGTCCGTTGTGTCCTTGGGCAAGACACTTCACCCTTGCTCCTGATGGCTGCTGGTTAGCGCCTTGCATGGCAGCTCCCGCCATCAGTGTGTGAATGTGTGTGTGAATGGGTGAATGTGGAAATACTGTCAAAGCGCTTTGAGTACCTTGAAGGTAAAAAAACATTATGATTTGTACAGTTTCAGAATGTGCTTGTTCTATTTTTAAACAAAGAAAATAATCTGAAGATGTCTTTATTTTTAAGTTATTGTGCCGTGATTTTACTTGGAAGTAGATTTTTCTCCATGTGGCCCCCCCATCTAAAATGAGTTTGACACCCCTGTTCTAAAATGATAGGTGACATGCCTTGCCCAAGGAGACAATGGCAGTGACCACGATGGCGATTGTGAAAGTCCTTAGTCCTTAGTAGAAAAAAAAACTACCCGGAACTTAAAAATAGACCAAGTGCCGCTTGTCTCAAAAGTCAAGTTAATAATTTTTGTCAGTGTTAAAATATTGTAGAATTGCTGGGAAGCACGACCAGGCTCCCAGCATGCTTTTCTGCGCATACTAATAGGGGAAGTTGTTATAGTTAAGTGCTGAGCTGTTTGTTAGTGTATTTGTTGCGCTAAGTTACCTCCTGTATGTTTTTTCCCCTTTAATAGCCCCACCCAGAGGGACTATTACTTACATTTTGTAATAGTCTCTTGTGTTTATGTACACTTTTTGATAATGTGCTTTTGATATTGCATGCTGTACCATGTGTTTAATTCTGCGTCATGAACCTCCTGCCATTTGCCCTGGTTAGTCATGGTCTCTGATTGGTGATGCAACAAAGAGCATCACCTTTATGGTGAGAAATGTGTGTTGTTTGATGCAACTAGGGGTATACCGGTATTAGTATAGTACCGCGATACTAATGAATCATATTCTGTATTATACTAAGTAATGATACCAAGTACAGGAGCGTATCTAGCAGAGGTGTGGACTGGAGTCACATGACTTGGACTCGAGTCAGACTCGAGTCATGAATTTGATGACTTTAGACTCGACTTGACAAAATGTAAAGAGACTTGCAACTCGACTTGGACTTGAACATCAATGAATTGTGACTTCACTTGGACTTGAGCCTTTTGACTTGACAAGACTTGCTACTTTCCCCAAAACCCAACGATTAAAAAGTTATTCGGGAGCGCTCCGTATCTTCCAAAGTGTACGTGTGCGTGTCTGTCAGGGAGTGTGCGCTCTCTCAGCGTGTGTGTCTGTCAGTACAACAGCCAATCAAATTAGATCCACATTGTTTTCATCCCACGGCATTCATCCAATCAAATTGCGGAACAACCAACGAAGAATAGCTCTCAAACAATGCGCCAGTGAGGAAAAATTACGTCAAATATAGTTTCGTTCGGGTATTAAAACTACGACTTGGTCAACAAAAAACGAATTGCAACAACTTCCAACTTCGTTCGACATTTGAAGTTGCAAACAGAACGGTAAGTTTTGAATGTAAGCTAACGTTTATTGGCTAAGTAATGTGACTTTTATTTGCTGTGTATTTAAATCAGTGAGGCTGTAAACTCACTGCTAACGTTATAACCATAGACATCGTATAAGGGTACGCAGCATCGACCGCTACTGCCTACTGGCGCAGACGAGACGCGGGGCCGCCATCTTGGAGTGTTGATCCTCTCCACTCAGTGCAATTCATTTGGCAGGAGCAATGAACTGTCAGCGCATTTAATTCATTTTACCTCACTGAATACCACTCATTTTCACGCGCTTTTTTGTCACACGTGTAGTTATGATAAAGGACACATGTTTTGGCGTGTTTTATTATTAATAGTTTAACAGTAATAAAATATTCTTATATGCTATAAGTGACCAGACGTCCGAGATCAAAACTGGGAATATATTCCCAGAGAAGGGGGAAAAACAGTCAGCTATTTTTAAGTTGAAGAAACAATATGATTAGGTTATATAAACATGCGTATATTCTACATAAACAATGTATGAATACATTAGATATCTATATATCTTATAGACTGTATCTGTGTTGCTGCAGCAGCAGAGTTTATTATGTCTTGACACTTTGTATTGATATTTTGTATTACATTCTTCCCTTAAATGATCATGTTTACAGTGATTGTTTTATATGTATTTTTTATGTATGTCGCTTTGGATAAAAACCTCTGCCAAATACTTTAACACAGTGGTCCCCAACCACCGGGCCGCGGTCCGGTACCGGTCCGTGGATCGATTGGTACCGGGCCGCACAAGAAATAAAAAAATACAAAAAATTATTATTACTATTTTTTTTTATTAAATCAACATAAAAAACACAAGATACACTTACAATTAGTGCACCAACCCCAAAAATCTCCCTCCCCCATTTACACTCATTCACACTCATTCGCACAAAAGGGTTGTTTCTTTCTGTTATTAATATTTTTGGTTCCTACATTATATATCAATATAGATCAATACAGTCTGCAGGGATACAGTCCCTGCAATTTTAAATGCACTTGTTTTAATAAATAAATACAGCGTTTTAAAAGCATACACAATCTGTGTAAATATATTAGTCTGTGGTTAAAAGGACTTGAAAGGACTCGAAACTTAAAATGCAGGACTTGGGACTTGACTTGAGACTTTCCAGTCTTGACTTTGGACTTGACTTGGGACTTGCCTGTCTTGACTCGGGACTTGACTCGAGACTTGAGGGCAAAGACTTGAGACTTACTTGTGACTTGCAAAACAATGACTTGGTCCCACCTCTGGTATCTAGTCGATACTACTATGATACGTCAATATGTTTTGGCATCACAACATCTTCTTTAGTTTTTAAAAAATGTATATTATGTTTATAAACTCGGGAAATATGTCCCTGGACACATGAGGACTTTGAATATGACCAATGTATGATCCTGTAACAAATTGGTATCGGATTGATACCTAAATTTGTGGTATCACCCAAAACTAATGTAAACTATCAAACAAGAGAAGAATAAGTGATTATTACATTTTAACAGAAGTGTAAATATAACATGTTAAAAGAGAAAGTAAGCAGATATTAACAGTAAATGAACAAGTAGATTAATAATTCATTTTCTACCAGTAAAACATGATTTGTAAACAAAAATTATGGATTTGCTTCCAATAAAAGATTTGTGAACAAAAAAACGTTTTTAATCCCCCTTGTCCTCTAAAAAAATATATATCTGTAAACAAAAACATGTTGGCAGCACAACCAATAAACATACAGTTCAGAGGAGGCACCACCCACAAGATTGAGATTGAGTTGTAACAAAGAATTATTTGCAACCCACATTTTGTTATATGAATGAATGAATGAATGAATTTATTTATTCCGGCAGACATACATACACTATATTGCCAAAAGTATTTGGCCACTCATCCGAATGATGAGAATCAGGTGTCCTAATCACTTGGCCCAGCCACAGGTGTATAAAACCAAGCACTTAGGCATGGAGACTGTTTCTACAAACATGTGTGAAAGAATGGGCCGCTGTCAGGAGCTCAGTGATTTCCAGCGTGGAACTGTCATAGGATGCCACCTGTGCAATAAATCCAGTCGTAAAATTTCCTTGCTCCTAAATATTCCAAAGTCAACTGTCGGCTTTATTATAAGAAAATGGAAGAGTTTGGGTTCAACAGCAACTCAGCCACGAAGTGGTAGGAGTGTGTAATTTGGAGGAGGAATTATGGTGTTTTTCAGGAGTTGGGCTTGGCCCCTTATTTCCAGTGAAAGGAACTTTGAATGCTCCAGGATACCAAAACATTTCGGACAATTCCATGCTCCCACCTCTTGTGGGAATAGTTTGGAGCGGGCCCCTTCCTCATCCAACATGACTGTGCACTGGTGCACAAAACAAGGTCCATAAAGACATGGATGACAGAGTCTGGTGTGGGTGAATTTGATTGGCCTGCACAGAGTCCTGACCTGAACCCGATAGAACACCTTTGGGATGAATTAGTAAGGAGACTGAGAGCCAGGCCTTCTTGACCAACATCAGTGTGTGACCTCACCAATGCGCTCTTGGAAGAATGGTCGAAAATTCCTATAAACACACTCCGCAACCTTGTTGACAGCCTTCCCAGAAGAGTTGAAGCTGTAATAGCTGCAAAAGGTGGACTGACATCATATTGAACCTTGTGGGTTAGGAAATGGGATGGCACTTCAAGTTCATATGTGAGTCAAGGCAGGTGGCCAAATACTTTTGGCAATATAGTGTATATAGCAACACTTCATCACTCTTTGTAATTTGAGGGATAAAAGGGATACGGGAAAAAGGCAAGAATGCTTATCCATGTCCCGCCCCTAATTTACAATCAATTAATATGCTGGTTATATATGTTGGTTATATAGTCCAGGTTTCAACAGCAGATTTGATGGATACATGACAATATCAGAATAGTATAACATATGATAATGGATGATAATGACAAGTCAGTATACATACACCAATATGGATATATTTTGTTTGATTCATTGATTTTTTAAATTTTTTATTTATTTATTTTTGTTGGTTTCTTAGTCCACATGATGTCCAATTCGTGTTTCTTCTCGTGTTATTTTGTGCAGATTCATGAATCAATCTTTCCATGACATCATTTATGTCCACGTGATGGCCCAGTTTAAGTCTGATTATAATCAATTTGGATATACGCAACCAAAAAAAAAGAAATATTAAAAATTCTTATCCATGTTTTTGTTTGCAAATCTTTTTTTTTTTTTTTGGGTTGCAAATCTTTGTTTTTGTTCAGTTGCCGAAAAATACATTTCTCTCCACTTTTACGTGGGAGGAGACCTTTTAAAAGTTCATGTCTTGGCTAATAACAGCGCTGGTGGAAACCTCCTGACTCCAAAGAGACTAAATGAGAGCTCACTTTTCAGAGAGTCCCCTGTTGACAGCAGCGTTGCGTTTGCCGTCTAGACAGTAGTCGGCCGAGGAGAAAACCACACGTTTTGTGTCCTGTCACCACCTCGCTCCTCTTTTGTCTCGAGTTTATCCAGCGTCAGCTCATATCTCAGAATGCTTTGGATGCGAGGAAATCCATCACCTTTGTAATCACCCCATCCCTTCCCCTTGATCACAACAGACGTTAACAAATCCGACATTTTACTTTTGCAGCTTGAAAAACCGGAGCGAGCTGTCTGGAAAACTTTAGCAACTGGGAAATTATCTCATAATCTTTACTCAAGAAGCCAAAAAGTCCAGTCATCAGACCCCCGCACTCTTTGATTAAGAGGAGGAATAGACTGACAATTTGTCTCTGGAACTTTACATTATAAATGCTGGTTCAAATTCCACTTATATCAAAGGGCTGCCAGTAAAAAAAAAAAACAGGAAAAAGTCCCGGAGAGGTCGCTGCTAATTTTGCACCGACCTGGCATGTTTGTCAAAGCCAATACTCATCGGAGCGCTGAAATCGGCCCCCTGGGGTGCTCCTTAATCAAGTTTATCTTGGCTGCAAATCAAGCTCAATATTGAACAACATAGTCCAGCGAGTCAGAGAGCAGAGTGAGCGCTGAAAGGAACTGCAAATGTGGCTCCTGGGAGTCTGCGGCTTCCTGGTCTTAAGACGTGTTAGTGTGAGACATGAGGCGAAGGAAGGCCTTTTGGTGACGTCACTCCTTTGGTTTTCGTCAAGTTCTGCGTTCACGCGTTTTGCTCGAAAAATGACGAAGCACATTTGAGTGCGCAGGCCAAAAAATGCCATTATTCCGCTCTTCCACAAGGTTATCGAGTCTTGTTGTGTGTCAAAAGAGGTCGTACGGGGTGCGATACGAGAAAAAAAAAAGCAAAGCGCTGTAATGCACAAAACAGCCCAGTTGGTGGTGCTCAAGTAGCACTACGCAAATGCGTAGCAACTGCAGGTCCTGCTGGAG